>NC_045980.1:19693431-19993431 GCF_010909765.2 Amblyraja radiata | reverse complement strand
TACTCATCGGGTCAGGCAGCATCTCTGAAGAAAAGGTGCAGGTGACGTTTCGGTTCAGAACCCTTCTTCCAGACGCAAAACACAAACGAGCACAGAGGGAGAAGATTTTGTTTGAAACTCGGCGGAAACAAAAATAAGACCGATGATCTCCCATTATCCCAGTGACAGCCAGCGATGTCCGTGCATTGTTTAGTGAGTGAGTAGCATTGGCTGCATTCCCAGCTGCACTTGTACAGGATTTCAAGGCTATGTTGCTGCTGATAACTCCGAACCTCCAGAAGCATTGACTGTGCATTACAAGGCTTGTATCGCTAAAAGCTCTTCTTCAGGGGACACCAGGGACTCTTTTAACTCATCATCAATGTGTTTCCACTTATTTTCCACTTACAAGTGTTTGGTGGGCAGCCAAGGCTCTGCTAATCCCTTTCTTGTTCCTCGTGGCTCATTCTAGCTGCCGATCTGGAGCTGAGGCCGTGTCTTCAGAGCTCGGCTCACCAGCCTCTACATCAGCTGGTGGCGCACTGGTGCAGCGGGTAGAGCCGCTGCCTGGCAGCATTAGAGACCCGGGTTCGATCTTGACCTCCGGTGCTGCCTGTACGGAGTTTGTATGTTCTCCCTGTGACCTCGTGGGTTTCCTCAGGGTGCTCCAGTTTCTTCCCACACTCCAAGGACGTGCAGATTTGTAGGTTAATTGGCTCTGGCAAAATTGGAATATTGTCTCTAGTGTTTGTAGGATAGTGTTAGTGTATTGGGTGATCGATGGTCGGCATGGACTCAGTGGACTGAAGGGCCTGTTTCCACGCTGTATCTCTAAAGTCTAAAGTAAAGCTGGTGATGCAGGGCCTGCTGAGGATGGCCCAGCTTTGTGCTCCATCTCTCCAGGGAGATAAATCAGAGAACGAGTGAAGCTTTTAAATACCTCACTTACTCGAACAAGAGGAGGAGAAGCAAAAGACACGGGACGGTGCAATGGCTGCTGCAGCACCAGGGACCCGCGTTTGATCCTGACCTCGGGTGCTGCCTGTGTGGAGTTTGCACGTTCTCCCTGTGACCGCCTGGGTTTCCTCCAGGTGCTCCGATTCCCTCCCACATCCCAAAGACATGCGGGTTTGTAAGTTAATTGGCCTCTGTAATTTGTCCCCAGTGTGTAGGGAATGGATGAGAAAGTGGGATAACATTGAACTAGTGTGAACGGGTGATCGATGGTCGGTGTGGACTCAGTGGGGCCACTGGGCCTGTTTGCCAGCTGCATCTTTCAAACAATCAATTAATCAATACGGTATCAATACACCTTCTCATTATTTCCCCTGTCTTTCTTCCCATTGCAAGAAATGAGGAACTGCAGATGCAGGTTTGCAGATGAAGGCACAATGTGCTGGAGCAACTCAGCGGGTCAGGCAGCATCTCTGGAGAACGTGGATGGGTGGCGTTTCGGATCCCAACCTAAATCGTCATCTATCCATGTTCTCCAGAAATGCTGCCCGACCGGCTGAGTTACTCCAGCATTTCGTGTCTTCTTTCGCAAGTTAGCAACTCCTTGTAATGTCCTTCTGAATGTGAAGAGTGACATTGAAATTGTCATTTCTGACTGAAATTATGGCCCAAATGCAGGAGTGCGACCAACTAGTCGATGGCAACGCTGCAACTTAATTCTGTTCTCCCCTCAGGTGGGATCAAGTTGTTTTCGGGGAAAGGGATATTCTTAAAAATAGAAACTGAACCCTGCCTCCTCTCCAACTCCAGCCCATACATAAACATTACAACACGGGGTGGCCAGGATTTATGGCAGGTTCAGTATCAAAGAAAGCGAATTGCAAGAGTGAATGATTGCTGTTCATCCACTGGAAGAGTGAAGAGTGTGAAAGGGGAGACTGAGGGGGGTGATAGTGTAATTCTCCTGGATAATTCCACTAACTCAATCAATGGTTGAATGGTACTTTATTGTCACGTGCCGAGATACAGCAAAAATCATTTTGCTTTTTGCAGACATTTCAGTAAAAATCTGCCACATCAGGTCTGATAATTACACTTTATAAAAGTCACAAACTAAACAATACGTTTTAAGATTAACACTGACAAAATAGCTGGACATGTTCCTCAACCATGGCAGATTAAGGATATGTAGATGTTTGCAGGGAAAACATGAAAGAAAGGCTTGCTTTTCATGCAGCACCTTTCAGGAGCAGTACCTTTGATAGAGAGTCAATGTAGTGAGATATGAATAGTGGCAGCTAATTAGCAAAAATAAAGTGTGATAATAACCAGATGTTTAGTATTTTAATAGCATTTGGAGTGTGATCACTGTTGGCTAAGACATCAGCGATACCTCTCCTCCTCTTCTCGCACACAGTGCCATACGATCCCTTACACTAACTTGAAGGACGAGTGAACATTTTATCCAACCTTTGTACAAGATATTAGCAAAGTCACACTTGGACAACAGTGTTCAATTTTGGTCACCCTGCTACAGGGAAGATGTCATTAAGCTGAAAAGTCTGCATTGGAAGATTTCCGGGTTAGGAACATTTTTCACACAGAGAGTGGTGAATCTCTGGAATTCTCTGCCACAGAAGGTAGTTGAGGCCAGTTCATTGGCTATATTTAAGAGGGAGTTAGATGTGGCCCTTGTGGCTAATGGTATCAGGGGGTATGGAGAGAAGGCAGGTACAGGAAACTGATTTGGATGATCAGCCATGATCATATTGAATGGTGGTGCAGGCTCGAAGGGCCAAATGGCCTACTCCTGCACTTGATTTCTGTGTTTCTATGTTTCTATGTTTCTATGTTCGATTTAGGTCATGTGTACTGAGATACGGTGAAAAGCTTTGTTATGTAAGATATCCAAACAAATCAGATGGTAGACAAAAATGCTGGAGAAACTCCGTGGGTGAGGCAGCATCTATGGAGAGAAGGAATGGGCGACGTTTCGGGTCGAGACCCTTCTTAGATGCATAGCTGCTGCCTCACCCGCTGAGTTTCTCCAGCATTTTTGTCTACCTTCGATTTTTCCAGCATCTGCAGTTCTTTCTTAAACAAACAAATCAGATAATACATTTTGGGTCGAGATCAGATAATACGTTTTGGGTCAAGGCCTGAAACGTCATCTATTCCTTTTCTCCAGAGATGCTGTCTGATCCGCTGAGTTACTTCAGCTATTTGTGTCTATCTTCGTTTTGAACCAGCATCTGCAGTTTCTTCCGACACAAATAAGATAATACTATACATAAATACAACCAAGATAAAGTTGTACAATAGGTAGAACAAAAGGGAAAATACAGAGTGCAGAATATAGTTCTCAGCATTGTCGTGCACCAGTTCCAGAGACAAAGTCCAATGTCCACAATAGAGTAGATGTAAAAGGAACAGCACCCTAGCTTATGGAAGGACTGTTCAGAGGTTGAGAGGGATATGGGCCAAATGGTGGTAGATGAGAGCAGCTTTGAAGGGGCATCTTGGCCAGCATGGTCAAGTTGGGCAGAAGGGCCTGTTTCTGTGCTGCATCACTCTAAAAGAATGGAGCACTCAGTATTCCACCCATGATTTATACGATCAGATCCATGAAGTGGGACTTGAACCACAACCAAGGGTTTCGACTCGAAAGGTAATAATAATAATAATAATAAATTTTATTTAATGGGCGCCTTTCAGACATCTCAAGGACACCTTACATAGATTAATAGAAATAAAAACATATAATCAGAATAAAATAAGTAATAAAGACATCACAGAGACACAAATTAAAAACAGAATTCAGTCCAAAAACAGAAAATCAAAAACACAATGTGAAGAGAGAGCAGCGGCAGCCAAAGCGCGCCAGCGTCCACTCTCTCTTCACGGCAGCCATCTTGGACACAGACTTACAGGATTACATTAGACAAAAAAAATCATCCCCCCACAATGGATACCACTGTGGGGGAAGGCACAAAGTCCAGTCCCCATCCCAAGTTCACCCCAAAGTCAGGCCTATTGGTCACCCATTCCTTCTCGCCAGAGATGCTGCCTGTCCCGCTGAGTTACTCCAGCTTTTTGTGTCTATCTTCGTTTAAACCAGCATCTGCAGCTCCTCCTTACACACTTCTGGCATTAAGGCACAACCATTAACAGCTGAACTGCAGGTCACCAGTGATAAACAGACTGCTTAACCTGAACAGGAGTTTAATCTATCTGGAGTTGAAAAGTGAGATAGGGCTTGCTTTTTTTGTCAATTCATTTGCTTTTTGTCAAAGCTTCCTCACACAGAGGGAGTTTACCAATTCTTTGATCCCCTTCAACAACCATCAATTCCATGGTGTCAAAAATTTGATTGTGGATTTTAGTTTTTAGTTTTGGAGATACAGCATGGACACAGACCCTTCGCCCCACCGAGTCCACGCCGACCATCGATCACCCGTTCACACTAGTTCAATGTTCTCCCACTTTCACATCTACTCCATACACACGAGGGGCAATTTACAGAAGCCAATTAACCTACAAACCCGCACGTCTTTGGGATGTGGGAGGAAACTGGAGCACCCAGAGGAAACCCATGCGGTAAACCGGGAGAACGTGCAAACTCCACACACAGACAGCACCCTAGGTCAGGATTGAACCTGGGGCTCTGGCGCTGTGAGGTGGCAGCTCTACCAGCTCTCAGGCTCCTTTCTATCTCTTTCCATATTGGCAGCTCCCCCAATTGTTAATTCCATTTCCTAAATGAGGAGCTGAGTACAGGAGCAAAGAGGTCCTTCTACAGTTGTACAAGGCCCTAGTGAGACCACACCTGGAGTATTGTGTGCAGTTTTGGTCTCCAAATTTGAGGAAGGACATTCTTGCTATTGAGGGAGTATAGCGTAGGTTCACAAGGTTAATTCCCGGGATGACGGGACTGTCATATGCTGAGCGAATGGAGCGGCTGAGCTTGTATACTCTGGAATTTAGAAGGACGAGAGGGCATCTTATTGCAACATATAAGATTATTAAGGGTTTGGACGGGCTAGAGGCAGGAAACAAGTTCCCGATGTTGGGGGAGTCCAGAACCAGGAGCCAAAGTTTTAGAATAAGGTGTTAGCCATTTAGAACGGAGATGAGAAAACACTTTTTCACACAGAGAGTTGTGAGTGTGTGGAATTCTCTGCCTCAGAGGGCGGTGGAGGCCAGTTCTCTGGCAACTTTCAAGAAAGAGCTAGATAGGGCTCTTGAAGATAGCAGAGTCAGGGGATATGGGGAGAAGGCATGAAAGGGGTACTGATTGTGGATGATCAGCCATGATCACATTGAATGGCAATGCTGGCTTGAAGGGCTGTATGGCCTACACCTGCACCTATTGTCTAATGTCTATTATCTCACCTCAGGGTGCACACTCAGAACTTGGACAACATTCTCCAGTGGAAATGGGGATACGGGAAGCTTCAAACTTCCCCTTCGCTATTCCTCCCTACAAAATAACCAGCCCTCTCTGGCAACTCATGACTAGGGCCGATTCAGAAACCCCCCCCCAATTTGTCTGTTCAGCTCACATGAGTTTCTCCACAATTCAGCACACTAACAATTTTTCTTTCTCCCCTGAAAATGTCAAATTGCATTGGGCAGGTCATCAAAGGCTGTTTTCATTTTCTTTCCGATTTCTCAGCTGCCTGTGCCCAATCTCAGTGGCTGACCCAGGGAACTTCATTCATATCCTTAATCGATAGGGAGAGCAGCAGTACTCTGCTCCCGAGGCTCTGAAATCCATGGCTGCGGCTTCTTATTTGTAACAAAGAAGCCCTACTCATTCTGCCTGACAGCCAAGCCCCCCCCCCCCCTTTCCCCCTCTTTCACCCTGGCAGAACGATGTTAGCACAGTGGATAGAGGTGGCCCTTTCTGCCCGAATGCTAGCTGCCGCTGTCATTAAAGTGTAACTCCAGACAGCTGAAATAACACCTGCCTCAGCTGGCCCTCCCTGTGCACGCACACACTGCGTCTCAGAGACTGGCACTGGAGGAGAACATGCATCCTGCAGCTGAAGCCACTGCTGCATGCGCCATGAAATAACCAGTCAAAGTCCTCCATCCACCAAGCCTGCAATTGTCTGAACATTCATCGTTATAGAGTCATAGACTCATAGAGTCATAGAGTGATACAGTGTGGAAACATGATTGTGGCACGGTGGTGCAGCTGGGTAGAGTGCTGCCTCACTGCACGCCAGACCCAGTTCGATCCTGACCTTAGGTGCTGTCATTGTGTGGAGTTTGCCCGTTCTCCTTGTGACTGCGTGGGTTTCCTACGGGGGCTCCAGTTTCATAGAAACATAGAAACATAGAAAATAGGTGCAGGAGAAGGCCATTTGGGACGACAGATGGCACAATGGGCTAAGTGTTCGGCTGGCAACCGGAAGGTAGCCGGTTCGAATCCCGCTTGGAGTGCATACTGTCGTTGTGTCCTTGGGCAAGACACTTCACCCACCTTTGCCTGTGTGTGAATGTGTGTGAATGTGTGTGAATGTGTGTGAGTGATTGGTGGTGGGCGGAGGGGCCGTAGCCGCAGATTGGCAGCCACGCTTCCGTCAGTCTGCCCCAGGGCAGCTGTGGCTACAGAAGTAGCTCACCACCACCGAGTGTGACTGAGGAGTGAATGAATAATGCGATGTAAAGCGCCTTGAGTATTAGAAAGGCGCTATATAAATCCCATCCATTATTATTATTATTATTTGGCCCTTCGAGCCTGCACCTGCCATTCAATATGATCATGGCTAATCATCCAACTCAGTATCCTGTACCTGCCTTCTCTCCAGACCCCCTGATCCCTTTAGCCACAAGGGCCACATCTAACTCCCTCTTAAAGATAGCCAATGAATTGGCCTCAACTACCTTCTGTGGCAGAGAGTTTCAGAGATTCACCACTCTCTGTGTGAAAAATGTTTTTCTCATCTCGGTCCTAAAGGATTTCCCCTTTATCCTTAAACTGTGACCCCTTGTCCTGGACTTCTCCAACATCGGGAACAATCTTCTGGCATCTAGCCTGTCCAACCCCCTAAGAATTTTGTAAGTTTCGATAAGATTTTGCAAGTTTCTATAAGATTTCCTCCCACACCCCAAAGACGTGCGGGTTTATAGGTTAATTGGCCTCTGTAAATTCCCCCTAGTATGTTGGGAGTGGATGCAAAAGTGGGAAAACATAGAATTAACAGGTGATCACTGGTTGGTGTGGACTCAGGGGGCCGAAAGGCCAATTTCTTGCTGTAGCTCTAAACTGGGCAGCATCTCATGAGAACATGGTTTCGGCAACCTTTTGGGTCGAAACCCTGCTTCAGACTTAAAAGTGGCATTTTAAACAAACACATGGATATGCAAGGAATAGATAGATATGGATTATGTGCAGGCAGATAATAGTTGGTCTTGACATCATGTTCTGAACAGGCAACGTGAGCCAAAGGTCATGTTCTTGTGCTGTACCGTTCTATGCTCTATGCACTAATTTTCTCGAATCATACTGTGTGCAGTAATTTGTGTGATATGCTAAGAGCATGAATTCATCAATATTACTCCTGAAATGCTGAGAGCCATTTTTGGGACCATTAGAGACTTTCCTGCTGATTTAGACTCAAGGAGTAAGTCGCCTCTGTACGTGAAAAGAGATACTGCTGGTCAAGCAATATTTGCAGGGAGAGTAAGAGAGCTAATGCAAACCTATCATTAGGCTTTATTTATATCTTCTCCTGAGAATGTACAAACGCATTCATACGATCACAAGACATAGGGGCAGAATTAGACTATTCAGTCTACTCCACCATTCCATCGTGGCTGATCTATCTTTCCCTCTCAACCTCAACCTCATCCTGCCTTCTCCCCATAACCTTTGACACCCTTACTAATCAAGAATCTGTCAATGTAGAAACAAAGCACTACAAATATCTTTATACCAAAGATAGACACAACACAAAGTGCTGGAAGAACTCAGCGGATCAGGCAGCATCTCAGGAGAAAAAGGATAGTTGACGTTTCGGGTCGGGACGACCATGTACAGATAAAGGGTATAACATTTAGACAAGATAAAGTCCAATAAAGTCTGATTAAAGGTTCAACACTTGTGGAAGGGCAAACTTTACAGTGCCATTGATTTCACAATGCCTTCAGGTAGGGAGTTTCTGCAAGACAGGCCACAAATAGATCATAGGGCAGCACGGTGGTGCTGTGGTAGAGTTGCTGCCTTACAGCGCTTGCTGCGCCGGAGACCTGGGTTCGACCCCGACTGTGGGTGCTGTCTGTACGGAGCTTGTACGTTCTCCACGTGACCTGCGTGGGTTTTCTCCGAGATCTTCGGTTTCCTCCCACACTCCAAAGACGTACAGGTATGTAGGTTAATTGGCTTGGTAAATGTTAAAAAAAATGTCCCTAGTGTGTGTTGAATAGTGTTAATGTGTGGGGATTGCTGGTGGGGCCGAAGGGTCTGTTTCCGCGCTGTATCTCTAAACTAAGCGTAACTAAACTAAATGTACAATGATGCAAAGGCAACTGGTGGCACGGTGGTGCAGCAGTAGAGTTGCTGTCTTACAGCGCCAGAGCCCTGGATTCAATCCCAACTATGGGTACTGTCTGTCTGGAATTAGTACGTTCTTCCCGTGCCCTGCGTGGGTTTTCTCCCACACTCCAAAGATGTACATGTTTGTAGGCTAATTGGCTTGGTATAATTGTAAATTGTCCCTAGTGTGTGTGTAGGATGGTGTAATGTACAGGGATCACTGGTTGGCGTGGATTCAGTGGTCGAAGGGCACAAAATAAAGTGCTGCACTCATAGAGAAAATTAAATGTAAAAAGTGTGGGTGAAGCAGCATCAGTGATGGGGACAGAACCAGAGCTATCAAGACCTTTCATGATCCATTCTGCCCTCTAAGCTTTTGATGATACATAAACTACATGAGCTAAAGGTTATCGTGGGGCAGTACTGTTGCCAAGATGTATTATTCCCATTTTGTTTTGGTGGGAGAGACTTTGGATGCTTCATTTTGAAATGTTTGATGGATTTTACACGAAAGAAAATAGGTGATGTTTCAGAAGTGTGCTGCTGGTGCTGGTGTACTTGTGCATTGAGTTAAGGACTTAGGCGATCTACAATAAAACACAAAGTGCTGGAGGAACTCAACAGGTCAGGCAGCATCTGTGGAAGGACTGGACGTGCGATGTTTCGGGTTGGGAACCTTCTTCAGACTCAGGTAGAGGAAAATAGAAAACTGGAAACATGAGGAGGGGGTGAGACAAAGCTTGTCGAACGATAGGTGGATACAGGTGAGGGAAGGGAAGGGAAGAGGGTTGATTGGCAGATGGGTGGAGTAAGTTACAACGGTTAGAGGTGAAAACAGGACAATGGATGTCAGATCACTTCTCTCCATGTGCGTGGCAGACGTAAGCCTGAGGACATGGGTTCAAGGTGAAGGGGAAAAGATTTAATAGAAATCTGAGAGTTACTGCCAGCGGAGGTGGTTTAAGAAACAGTTAGACGGGTACATGGATGGGACAGGTTTGGAGGGATATGGACCAGGCGCAGGCAGGTGGGATTAGTGTAGCTGGGACATGTTGGCCGGAATGGGCAAATTGGGCTGAAGGACCTGTTTCCACACTGTATGACTCTATGACACCTATATTTGTGTGGCGCTTACTATGAACTGCTTTGTAGGGTCTTAGGTTATGTGTCATGGGCCTTGAACCCACAATCTCCAGTGTTAGAATGCCCTCATTCAGCCAATGCCCTCCTTACTGCTGCTTGAGGAGGTGACAATCCCACCTTGTTGCCTCACCAGAGAGCCAATGTTTAACTCACAAAGAGAATGGAAGGTTTAGGTTTAGGATTAGATCCAGATCCTATTATTATCACGTGTATCGAGGTACAGTGAAAAGCTTTGCTTTGCATGTTATCCATCAGATCAGGCGGCACAGTGCCATAGCCGGCAGAGCTGCTGCCACACAACACCAGAAACCGGGCTTCGAAGCTGGACCCCGGGTGCTGTCTGTGTGGTGCCTGCACATTCTCCCTGTGACCGCGTGGGCTTTCTCTGGGTGCTCCGTTTTCCACCCACATCTGCACAGCTAGAGTTGGTGCCTTACAGCGCCAGACACCCAGGTCCCAGGTTCGATCCTGACTACGGGCGCTGTCCGTACGGAGTTTGTACGTTCTCCCTGTGACCGCGTGGGTTGTCTCCAGGATCTTCAGTTTTGTCCCACACTCCAAAGACATGAAGGTTTGTAGGTTAAGTGGCTTGGTATATCAAAAAAAATTACAATTGTCCCTAGTGTGTGTAGTCTAGTGTTAATGTGCGGGGGTTGATGGTTGGTGTGGACTCGGTGGGACTGTTTCTGCACTGTATCGCTGAAGAAAAAATCCCAAAGGCATGCGGGTTTGTATGTTAATTGGCCCTCTGTAAATTGCCCCTTGTGTGTGGGAAGTGGATGAGGAAGTGGGGTGACATTAAAATAGTGTGAACGGATGGTTAATGTTCAGCGTGGATTCTCGGGCCAAAGGGCAAATTTCCATTTATATATCTCTAAACTAAACTAAATTAAAGCATACATAGGGGACGACAGATGAATCAAGATGGGGAGGACGTAACAATTGACTATGGGCAATAAACCAGGGGCAAGTCAGGGCAAGAAATCCCAGAGAAAGCCACCATTAGGAGGGACGTTCCAGCCATATCTTGTCACTAAGGTTGCAGATTGGGAGAATAAAACAGAACAAAGCATTAAATGAAAGCTGAATATGTCACATGGTAGGCTCACCACCCTGGTGACACTGAATCCAGGCCCATTCTGCAACCTGCTCTGCACTGACAGGGGTTAATTGTTTCGATCCGCATTAGATAACAGAAAATATTTTAATAGCAGGAGACACAGGGCAGAAATGGGGTTAAAACACTCTGTCTGCTATTGAAATGAAAATGTAAATGAGCAGGTAACGTTGACCTCTGCAGCAGACTGTGAATGTCAAATGTCAGGATGACATTTTTTTTTTTACCGATCTCAAAGTCTTCTCTGTCGGTCTCCTTGCCTGCACCTTCAGAATATTGAAATGCAGTTCGTAAGAGTGGGAACGAGGCCATGCAGGAAAGACAATGAAACAAGCTCATGTATGCGCAACCTACATGCTGTTGCTGAACAGTCTAAAGAAGGGTCTCGACCCGAAACATCACCCATTCCTTCTCTCCAGAGATGCTGCCTGTCCCGCTGTGTTACTCCAGCTTTTTGTGTCTATCTGCGAGTGGATGGATCTGGTTTGATGCTCGGGGAACGTTATTTGGAGCGAGAGTCGGTGTATGCACACACTGGTGCTCTTGCCTTGCCATGTAGCAGGCAGCATCACATCACCGCAGTGTAGGTCCAGTGCCCAGAGGAGTCGGCAGTGGTTTACATTGATATCCAGAGGAGGGTCTGTCTCCACGTTTAATGCTCTGGGGTTTACATGTCATGAGAACTTTATAAGCTGAGTTTGAAGAGATTCAAAGTGCCATGATGCTCAAGATACTCATTTCAATGCCTTCATACAGTCATACAGCAAGGTACCAGGCCATCGGCCCAACTCGCCAATGCCGGCCAAGATGCCCCACCTACACAAGTTCCACTTTCCTGTGTTTAGCCCATGTCCATCTAAACCTTTCCTATCCATCTACCAGTCCAAATGTCTTTTAAATGTTTTTCATAAGTTCAAGGAACAGAATTAGGCCATTCGGCCCATAAAAGTCTACTCCGCCATTCAATCATGGCTGATCTATCTTTCCTTCTCAACCCCATTCTCCTGCCTACCCCACTAACCCCTGACCCCCTTACTAATCAATGTTGTTATTGTAACTCGCTTCCAGATATCCTCCACCCACCGCATGAAAAAGGGGTTTCTATTAAATCTCTCCCTCCTCACATTAAACATATGTCTCCTGGTTCTTGATCATCCTACTCTGGTGGGTAAAATACTCTGTGCATTTACCCGATCTATTCCCCTCATGGTTTTTCATACTTCAGTAAGATCACCCCTTATGGACCTGTCCCACTTAGGCGACTTTTTAGGCAAGTGCAGGAGACTCTGCGCTCGTCACATGGTCGTCACATGGCTGCCACATGCTCGCTGGTGGTCTCTGGTGAGTCTCCTTCATGGTCGCGAGGAGTTCCCGCATTCTGGGAACTAGTCGTGGCCTCAGTATGGTCGGCGCAAATTTCAACATGTTGAAAAATTTTCTGCGACCAAAAATTGATCGCCATGGATAAAATCGTTAATCCTGTAGTCGTAGGTGCAGTTGTAGTGGAGTCGCCATGTAGTTATGGGCAGTCGAGGTAGTCGTAGGTAGTTTTAGTTAATCACCTTTGCTGACCGGTCATTTTCATTGGCTCATTGGGGGAAAAAAAACATAAGCAGGAGTTTTCAGAACCAAGGATAACCGACCGGTAATGTTAAATGTCCGCCGAACTTCACTGCTGTGTATCTCTGGCTTATTAAAAGTTGTCTGACTTCTTAAAAGTTGTCTCCACTCCTTCTTCCCCCTTCTCCCCCCTTTTAAAGGAGTTACCGTACACTGTGCTAGCCGTCTTAATAAGAGCGCCAACATTCCTGTTCATCGCGGTGTGTGTCTGTATCACCTTGGCTTTGTACCGTGTGAATTTCAGACAGCGCTCCCCCGCTTGCCCTGGCCCCCGCCTTTGCGATGTGTTTGTGTGTGTGTGTTCCACTCTGACAGTCGCCGTTCCAGTTCCCGGTTTTTCAGGCGACTGCCGGCAACTTGACAGTCGCCGGCAGTCGGCTGAAAAATCGCCAAAGTGGGACAGGCTCATTAGCCTCCTGCGCTCCAAGTAATAAAGTCTTAGCCAGCCCAACCAAAAATTCATAATCCTCCTTCCATTTACAATTTTTATTCAGAAAAAGACACAAAGTGCTGGAGAAGATGGATATGTGACTCTACTGGTCGGGACCCTTGTTCAGACCGATTGTGGTGGGGGATGGGGAAGAAGACTGGAGGAGAGGAGGGGCAGGTTCACTAGTAAGAACCATTAGTCATTAACCATGTGCCTTTTATAGTTTACATTTAAATTAGCTCATTACTTCATTTTCTTCATTTTCCTCTATGTTTTTACTTTTCTTCCAAGTCTTCGTAAAGTTCAACCCGATAAAGTGCGAGGTGTTGCACTTCGGGACGACTGAATGCAGGAGGAAAGTAAACTGTTAATGACAAGACCCTTAACAGCATTGATGTGCAGAAGGATCTTGGAGTCCAAGTTCACAGCTGATTAAAGGTGGCAACGCAAGTAGACAGGGTGGTAATGAAGACGTTTGCCATGCTTGCCTTCATTGCCCAGGCGATTGAATACAAGGGTCAGCAAGTCATGATGCAGCTCTGTAAGACTTTGGTTCGGCAGCATTTGGAGTATTGCGTGCAATTCTGGCTGCCCCATTACAGGAAAGATGTGGAGGTTTTGGAGAAGGTGTGGAGCATGTTTACCAGAATGCTGCCTAGATTAGAGGTGTTCAGCTACAGGGAGAGGTTAGACAGACTTGGATTGTTTTCTCTTGAATGGCGGAGGTCGAGGGGAGGTGATGGAAGTATATAACATTTGGAGAGGCATAGATAGACAGTCAGAACCTTTCTCTCAGGGTGGAAATGTCCAACATTAGAGGTCATAGCTGCAAGGCGAGAGGGGGAAAATTTAATGAGATGTGCAAGGCAATTTTTTTTTACACACATAGAGTAGGGGGCCAAGGAACTTGTTGCCAGAGGTAGTGGTGGAGGTGGATATGGTAGTAGCATTTAAGAAACTTTTAGATAGGCAGATGGAAGTGCAGGGACTAGAGGGATATGGATCACGTACAGCAGATAAAATCAGTTTAACTTGGCATCATGTTTGGCACAAACATTGTGGGCCGAATGGCCTGTTCCTGCGCTGTACTCTTCAATGATCTAAGAACCTTACCAAAGACTTCTTTCAGATAAAGATAGCAAAAATCCAATGCATTATTCATCGAATGTGTTTAATCTTAAAGAACTACTATCCCCAATACAATCGCCCTGCATTTCCACTTGTAAATCTCTTCCTATTTCTACCCTTTCTACTTGAGTTCAGATTGGTGGGACATCGTGAGAATAAGAGCTTTTCACTGTACCTCGGTGCATGTGACAAAAATAAACCCCAAACCTAAGTTAGCGATTGTTTTCAGTATAACATGTTATAGCCCTGTCCCACAGTACAAGTTCATTCCAAGAGCTCTCCCGAGTTTAAAAAAAATCAAACTCGTGGTAAGCACGGAGAATGAACATAGCGGGTACGTCGGAGCTCGGGGACGTCTCTTAGCGCTAACGGCAGGTACTCGGGAAGACTCGCTAACAGCAGGTAAGCACGGGAAGACTCGTGAAGATTTTTCAACATGATGAAAAATGTCCACGAGAGCCCCGAGTACCGACGAGTGGCCATTACCGTAAATCTCCGAGTTCAAATCAGGGCAAACTCAGGAGAACTCTTGGAATGAACTCGTACCGTGGGAGCGGGGTTTTACAGTGTTAATTTGTGATTGGAGAGAGTGTCGTTTTTTTAGGGGGCAATTTTGGAGGAGACAAGGGGCAATCTAATCTGCTGCTAATCACGGATTCAAGGGATATGGGGAGGAAGCAGGAACAGGGCACTGATTTTGGATGCTCAGCCATGATCACATTGAATGGCGGTGCTGGCTTGAAGGGCCGAAAGGCCTACCCCTGCACCTATTGTCTATGTTTCTATGTGTTAATGATTTCACAGAACTTTGCCTCGATCTCTCAAGTGGTCTGATTGTGAAACGTACCTTGGGTTTAATTTTCTCAGCCAAATTGATTTGCCCCCGGAGCCAAGGTGGTACCTTGTTTACATCTGTAGAAGGAATTGTTGCTGACAGAACCACTTTAATGATATCCCAACTCAGATTTTAGGTGTAATATTAAAAAAAAAAAAAAAAAATCCTTTGCATCTCTTTCAATATGATCTTCGAGATTAGCTTCAGATCTTGAATGTCACCTCTTTGACTCTGCCTGAATGAATCAGTTCAAAACAACAGCTCCCTGCAGCATGATTAGAGGATCTGCAGAGAATTCGAGCAGTCCAATCAATACATTCATGTATGCACAATTCTTTCCTGTCCTTCTGACGGATATTCTCCTTTTCCTGCTTTTTATTACGTTTCATTACTTTCCCTTCAGTGCTCAGAAAAGATTTGCAGTCCTCGAACGCAGGTAATGAACTCGAAATTTTTCGGAGAATTTATGCCGTGCCAATGGCACAGGCATCATCCACTGCCTATTTTGAGCAATGTTACGGGAAATTTGGCATAATTTAAAACCGTGAGATAAAATGTTTTTTTTTTTTTTTTGTGTAATGCTACAAGTCATGATCATCTGGAATGCACTGCACAAAAGGGATGGCAGTGCCAGATTCAGTAATTGCATTCAAAAGAGGTTCTGAAAACAGAATGCAACATCGACACGATTTTCCCCATTGGCGAGCTGCACAGAGACAGTGATTTTGTGTTGGCAACCACACCAGCAGAATCAAGTCAGAATCAAAGAACTGTTGTACTTTTAGGAAGGAGGAATTTCTTTTGACAGGTATAGGCGAATCTGTGGAATTCATTGCCACAGACGGTTGTGGAGGCCAAGTCATTGGGTATTTTTAAGGCGCAGGTTGATAGATTCTTGGTTAATACAGGTGTCAGGGGTTACGGGGAGAAGGCAGGAGAATGGGGTTGGGAGGGAGTGGCAGATCAGCCATGATTGAATGGCAGAACAGACTCGATAGGTCAAATGGTCCAATACTGCTCCTATAACTTATGAATCATGGGAACATGAGAAGGAGGACAAATTCATGGCAAGTTCCTTCTTCAAAACCCCTCTCTACATGAAACATTATCTCTCGTCAGCAGCGGCCTGTGCAGTCCGTCTGTGTTTTTTTTATTTTCTGTCTCGTTTTTATTTATTTTTTTGTTGGGGTGTGTGTGTGTGGGGGGGGGGGGGAGGGGGTAACTTTAAAATCTTTCCCCTGCACGGGAGACCCGACTTTTCTTTGTCGGGTCTCCGTTGTCGTTGGGGCTGCAACGTGGAGCGGCCTCCAACAGGAATGACCTGGGGCTCCAGTTGTGGAGCTGCGGACTACTCACTTCACCGTCGCGGAGCTGGCCGAGTCCGGAGCGGGTGGAGCTGTGGTGGAGCGCTGCTACCACCCGACCCCCGGAAATTCGGAGGCTGCAACTGCGGGTCTGGCGGACGGCAACACCGGGAGCCCGCGGGTCCCTGCTGGGAGACCGCTTTTCGGGGCTTCCGCAACGGCGACTTCTCCTGCCCGAGTTGTGGGGTTGAAGAGCACCTGAGCGGGACCTTACATCACCGCCCCGCGCGGCTTGGAATGGCCGCGGGACTTTGCGAGCGCACGCCGGGGGCTCCAACAACAAGACCCGGTGCGCGACCTTGCATCACCCGGCGTGGCTTTAATGGCCGCGGGACAATCACCATCGCCAGCCGGGGGCTTTGACTTTGACTCTGACATCGGGGGGGGGGGGAGAGTGCAGTGGAGAGATAAGTATTTTTGCCTTCCATCACAGCGAGGTGATGGATGTTTGTGTAAATTGGGTTGTGTCTCGGGTCTTTTGTTTTGTAATGTATGGCTGCAGAAACGTCATTTCGTTTGGACCTCAAGGGGTCCAAATGACAAATAAATTGTATTGTATTGTATTGTATTGTATTGTATTGTATCCATTTCCCCCCACCGATGCTGCCTGGCCCATTGAATTCCTCCCGCACTTTTTGTTTTGCTCAAGATTCCAGCACCTGCAGTTCCGTGTTTCTGGGAAACTGCTCGATGGGAGGGAGGTGGAGGTGGGAGGGGGGGGGGGGGGGGGGGGGGGGTGGAACAGATTACAGAGCTATGGGAAAGAGCATACTAGTGGGTCTAACTAACCAGCATTGGCCGAGATAGCAAAATGACTATTTTATGTATTGCCTGTAATCACTAGAGTTTAGAAGGACGAGGGGGATCTCATTCCAGATGATCTCATTGAAACCTACAGAATAATGAATGGCCAAGAGAGATTGGATGTGGAGAGGATGTTTGAACTAGTGGGCGAGTCTAGGACCAGGGGGTACAGCCTCAGAGTAAAAGAACATACTTTTTGAATGGAGATAGAGTAATTTATTTAGCCAGTGGGTAATTAATCTGTTGAATTTATTGGCCAAGTCATCAGGTGTTTTTAAAGCGGAGATTGGTCTGTTCTTGATTTGTAAGGGCATCAAAGATTGCAGGGAGAAAACAAGAGAATGGGGTTGAGAGGGAAAGATAGATCAAACATGATCAAATGGCGGACAAGACTCGATGGGCCAAATGGCTTAATTCTGCTCCTATTTCTTGTAATCTTATGTTCTTGCCAGATACTGTGATTCAAAATGAAATCTATATGGAGTTGCAGAATAATATTATAGCACAAAATGAGGCCATTCAGCCCATTGATGTAATGCCAGATGCTAAAAGAACAATCTTGTCATCACGTTCCTTGCTTGTAACCCTGCTCATTATTCTCTCTCAGTTCCTCTTCAAAACCACTGATTGATTCTGTTCCAGTGGTGCATACACCTCCATTTCCTTAGCATAGACATCCTTCATGCATAAAGGGATATGGAAGAAGGACTGCGAGCATAAATGTGGCAAAATCGACCCTAACGCCCGATCAATGATAAGGATTGTGCAGTGTTCAAACTGTTTGCAACACTTAAGTTAAGTTAACTTAAGTTAAACACGTAGTTCATTCCAAGATGCATCGAGAAGCAGAAAATGTTCAAGGTTCGAATGAAAATGACAGGCCACACGTACCTGCATCACCAAAGCCGAATGACCTCCTGTTGACATCAAATCACATCATATCACCAGATTCCCCACCATCAACAATGTAGGGGATTTGATGAAAGGTCACTGACCCAAAATGTCCACTCAGTTTCCATCAGATGTTGAGTATTTACAGCTCTTTCTCTTTGCATGTCAACAGCCTAGCATAGGATATTCTCACGTATAGTGAAAAGATTTTGTTGCATGTTAACCATTCAGCGGGAATATTACATAAGATTACAATCGAGCCATCCACAGTGGACAGATACATGATCAAGGGAATAACGTTTAGTGCAAGGTAAAGTCCAATAAAGTCCGATTAAAGATAGTCCGACGGGCTCCTGCTGAGGTAGATAGTAGCTCAGGATGGCTTGCTAGTTTTTGATAGGATGGTTCAGCGGAGAAGAAACTGGCCCAGGATCTGGAGCAGTGCATTTTCACACTTCTGTACCTCTTGCCTAATGGGAGAGGGGAGAAGAGGGAATGACCAGGATGAGACTTGACCTTGATTATGCTGGTGGCCTTGCCAAGGTAACATGAGGTGTAGATGGAGTTAATGGAAGGGAGGTTGACCAAGAAAGAAAAAATCAAATTGGGCTATGCATATGACTAGTATGTACAAGCACAGCTCATTGGCTGCGTATGCTATGATAAGCAACTCACAGTTAAACTTGTCAGAGTCATTCCACCACTTAAACAGCAAGTCAAGATTGCAATGGAATGCATTCCACTCATCCAGATCAGTGCAGCTCCAAGAACTCTCAAGAAGATATTTGGGCAGGTAGATGAATAAAAAGGTATGTGGGGCAAACACACGCAACTGTAACTAGCTCGGGCTCCTGGAGTTGGGCTGAAGGATCTTTCTCCATGCTGAATAACTGTGATTCTATGACTCTCAGGAAAAATACAATGGCATTAGGAAAATGCACACTGCCACTATGGACTGTCTTTGTGTTGTCCTTGCGCTAAGAACTATGTGTATTTTTTACAGCTGTATTGTGCTTATTAATTTATTAATTTGTTCATTCTACATTATTTGTGTGTGTTGCATTAAAGTGAACTATTAAGCTGTTGCAAAGTAAGAATTTCATTATTCCATTATTGGTACATATGACAATTTTACTTCGGAGTCACGTGAGTGACTACGTGAAGAACCCCGCCAGGACGCATGCGTGTCATATCGCTACACGCATTGCGAAACAGTCAGGCGGGGTGGAACGACGCAGCGGCAAATTTAAAAGCCGGAACCTGCAGGTAAGAGATACTCTGCGGTCTTTTGTGTTGTTCCCATACTGGTTTACAGGTGAGGAGTCAATGGACAAGTCCAAGAAAACAACGAGGGCTGCGACAAAGCTGGCGGGGGAGGACCGCGGAGTTGCGGGCAGCCAGCAGCGGCCAGCGGCACATGAATCACCCGTAATGGGAACAGCTGTGCCCGACTTCGCCCCCGCACCGGCCAGATCTACACCGCGGCCGGGCGGTAAGGCAAAACAAAAAACCAACAAAGTCGTTGACTCAGATGAGTCCAACTTCGAGCAGCCGCGAGCGGCCAGCGACCGTGAGCGCTGGAGCCGGATGGAGCGGCTTGTGGAGCAGATTCTCCAACGTGACAGGCTCCGGGAGATGGAGTCCAGTCACTGTGGGCAATATGTTACACCCACAGCAGCACCTCTTGTAGGGCTGCACAGTGCATCTCCCTCGTCAGAGGGGAGTACTGGGGGTCAATTCTGGGCTGATCCTGAAGAGGGGTTTGCAGAACAGAAATCAAGTGTGCAAGGGGTGCAGGAAGATGAAAATTTACTGGACATGGTGTCCAACTTCATACAGCCAGACCAGACTGGCCAAAACCTGGAACACAAACTAGCTGCCAGTATTGATTATATGTCCTTTAAGCAGCTACAGGAACAGGCTGTGATGGACACCACGGCAAGACACTTGGCACCGGGAAACTGTATATCCCTGAATGTTCCCATTGTAAATAATTGCATATGGAAACATGTCGGAGCAGGAGTTAGAGGCATGGATGTCAAACTCCAAAAAGTACTAAAGCTCCTAACAGCGGGAATAACAGCTTTCACACGCACAGTAGATGAAAAGGAGATGTCACAGGACCAACAGGATGCACTGGCACTGCTTTGCAACACACAATATGAAATAAACAGCATCAGGAAGAGTGCCATCTGACCTGCTCTAAACCCGAAATTCGCAGGTCTGTGTAAACCTGGAAACACAAAACCACCAATTTTACTATTTGGAGGTAACCTATCCAAGCAAGTCAAGGAGCTCGATGAGGAGGCAAAAACCCTGGGGCTCATAAAAGCGACATCATCAAGAACCTACTACGGCCATAAACAGCACCCCTTATTCACCCACCAGTAGAACAAGACAAACTGGTGAAAGCTCAAAGGCCCGGTACACCGAACATCGGTCTTTTTTAGGCCATGGCCCAGACCAGGCCTTTTTGGAAGACACGCAAACCTCCAACACCAACCCAACCACAAACCCAGACACCGGCGCCTCAACCTCCACGAAGGATTTACAAAAATAAGTAAACCTGCCACTGGTAACCATGGAGGTAGGTGGGTCTGGTTCCTCACAAATTGCAGGGAGTATGGAGGTTGGGGGGAGATTACACTTCTTTCTGGATGCATGGAGCATGTTAACTACCGACACTTATATTTTAAGCAGTATCCAGGGATATACCATAGAATTTATACACAAATATAGCCCTACAGTTCAGCATGTACCGAACCGAATGTTCGTACTTTCAGGTAAAGAAAAATCAGAAGCGCATGCTGAACTGGAGCGGCTTTACTCAAAAGGGGTAATTGAAAAATCCCAACACGAATCGCTGGAATTTGTGACCAATATCTTTACCAAAAACAAAAAAGATGGTGGTTGTTGCATCATCATAGATTTGACCAATTTGAATACATTTGTACAATATATTCATTTCAAAATGGAAACCTTTGTTACTGCAAAACAATTGATTTCCAAAGGTTACTTCATGGCTAGCATCGATTTAAAAGATGCTTACTATTCAGTGCCTATACGAGATGACCACAAATGTTACTTAAAATTCAACTGGATGGGAGAGCACTGGAAGTATAGAGTGCTGCCAAATGGGTTAACATCAGCCCCCAGGCTGTTCACAAAAATTTTGAAACCAGCTCTAGCGTTTCTGGGGAAATGAAAACACATGGTCATGGCATATTTAGATGACATACTTATTGTGGGCAAAACTTTGGAATTGGCCAAACAAACTGTAACAGCCACAAAACAATTATTTGAAAAACTGGGGTTTATTATCCATCCAGTTAAATCTAAATTAACGCCTTCCACTACAATGGATTATTTGGGGTTCACCATTGACTCAGTTCACATGTCGGTGACTTTGCCAAAGGGAAAGGCTATAGAATTAATAGAGGCTTGCAATAACCTCATTGACATCAGTAAACCGTCCATCAGATTGGTAGCAAAAGTAATTGGCAAAATGGTGGCTGCTTTTCCAGCCACACAATTCGGACCTTTACATTACCAAAATTTACAGAGGGCAAAAATACGAGCACTCAAAATTAATGCTGGTCATTTTGACAGACCAATGAAGCTACCAATCGAAGCTATAATGGAACTAAAATGGTGGAAAGATAACATTCGGCTTTGTTCCAATCCAATCATTATCAGCAACCCTTCTATGGTGCTACAAACTGATGCCAGTGCACTTGGTTGGGGTGCTACCAATTCCATCTCCAGCTGTGGAGGTAGATGGAATGCACAGGAGGCATCATTATTACAAACACTGGGCATAAACTACCTGGAAATGTTGGGTGCATTCCATGGCCTAAAGTCATATTGTTCTGGGTTATATCACCAGCATGTTAGACTACAGATTGACAATACCACCGTGGTAGCATATATCAACCACATGGGTGGAAACAAATCGACAACATGTGACAATCTGGCTAATACAATTTGGCAATGGTGTATCCAGAGAAATATTTGGATATCAGCTACTTACCTACCAGGTAAACTAAATTTAGTGGCAGACACCAGGTCACGCAAATTTAATGAAAACACCGAATGGATGTTGAATAAAAAAGTATTTACTGATATTACAGCACGGTATGGAACACCAGATATCGATCTATTCGCATCCAGACTTAATCACCAGTTATCAAACTATGTTTCGTGGGAACCAGACCCTGGGGCAGCGGCGACAGATGCATTTTCGCTGCATTGGGGGAAATTGTTTATTTATGCATTCCCTCCTTTCTGCCTCATCAGTCGGGTATTAAGGAAAATACAGCAAGACTCTGCGTCTGGTATTTTGGTAGTACCCGATTGGCCTACTCAACCATGGTTCCCTGTGATACTCAACATGGTATTAGAACCATGTATCACCATCCCGATAGACCAAATTTACTGGTTCATCCCATAACAAGGGAAAGCCACCCATGTCATAACTATATGAACTTATTAATTTGTAGAGTCTAAAAATACCTCTACTACTGGGACTGACGGACCGAACAGTGAACATTATTTCGGCGGCCCACAGACAGTCCACCAAAAAACAGTATCTGGTATATATCAGGAAATGGGAGATGTATTGTCACAGAAACAGCATCACCTACAGATCAATGAACATCCCGTCTGTTCTGGAATTCCTGGCAGGCCTCCATTATGATGAGGGGCTCAGTTATAGTGCCATCAACTGCGCCAGAAGTGCCCTGTCAACATATCTATGGCAAGGAACAGAGCGTCATTCTGTTGGGACTCACCCCCTGGTAACAAAACTTATGAGGGGAATTTTTAATATCAATCCCCCAAGAACCAGGTACTCTCAAATATGGGATGTGAGTATTGTCCTGACTATGCTAAGGAATTGGTCTCCAGCAACAGCTCTGTCCCTACAAAGACTGACACTGAAAACAGTCACGGCACAAAGGGTACAGTCGTTAAATAAATTAAGACTGGACAACATGACTTCTTCATCTGGAAATATAACATTTCATATTTATGAATTGGTCAAGCAAAACAGACAGGGATCAGCAGGCCTCAATATAGAATTTAGGTCTTACCCGACAGATGATCGTCTCTGTATAGTAAGACATTTGTTGTTATATATGGAGAACACGAAAATCATCAGAGGCAATGAGATGGCACTTTTAATCAGCAACAAGCAACCACACAAAAGAGTGATGGTCCAGACCATCTCAAGATGGCTGAAACAGGTTCTAATACAGACTGGGGTGGATACTAATATTTTTAAATCTCATTCCACCAGGGCTGCAGCTACATCGGCAGCTATGCAGTTGGATGTACCAATGGACCAAATCCTCAAGACAGCAGGATGGTCAAGGGAAAAAACATTCCAACTATTTTATCATAAACCAGTAATTAAACCTGGAATGTTTGCAGAAACAATTTTAAGTTCTGTAATATAATTTCACCCCATAAATAGGAGCTATAATTTGGTGTTAATAAATTTATCATGGATTTCAATGTCGGATTCATGTCTAAATTATGTTGACACAATTCCTCCCACAGTCATTAAGGCAGATGTGATGCATGGACTCGTTTCCACGGCATGTAATCACAGAGCTTTGAAATCTTCACGTAGTCACTCACGTGAATCTGAAGTAAAATAGTAAGATTAAACGAGAACTTACCAGTTCGAAGTTTGATCGTTATTTTATGAGGAGTACGTTGAGGGAATACGTGCCCTCCGCTCCCACCCATGATCATATACTCAACTGGTATTTTCTTCTCTAATCTTACTATGTTCAGTCATTAGTTATCTGTGATTTCACACCGCTGCTTTGAAGAATGACACGCATGCGTCCTGGCGGGGTTCTTCACGTATTCCCTCAACGTACTCCTCATAAAATAACGATCAAACTTCGAACTGGTAAGTTCTCGTTTAATCTTATTATTAAACACTTGACTCCTGGGCATATTTGACACCCATCTACCATCTTAGATGTTCCTTCCCTTCACCATCAGTCCACTGTGACTGCATTTTCTACCATGCACAAGCTGAGATGCAGCAACATGCTGAGACTTCTTTAAACGTACCTTTTGAAACCAGTGACTTCTGTCCTCTAGAAAGGCAAAGGCAGCAGGTCCAATGGGATCACCAGCTTCTAAAAGGCACGCATCATTCTGACTAGTATGTGTCTTGTGGCTGGGTCAAAGTCCTGGAGCAACCTGGCTCTACGGAAGCACCTTCCTCAGGCAGTTCAACATGCCTTCAATCATCACCTTCACAATTACAATTTGGGAGGGTCATTAAATTGATTGTTTGATTTGAAATTGATTCATTGATTAATTTGAAGATGCATCACGGAAACAGGCCCCTTGGCCCACCATTCACACTAGTTCTATGCTCTCCCACTTTCACATACACTCCTTACACACAGGGGCAATTTACAGAGGCCAATTCACCCACAAACCCGCACGTCTTCAGGATGTGGCGGGTAACCAGAGCACCCAGTGAAACCCACATGCTCAGGGAGAACTTGCAAACTCCACACAGACAGATCAAGATCGAACGTGGGTCTCTATCACCGTGAGGCAGCGGCTCTACCAACCGCACCACAGTGCCGCCCCTTATATGGTTGGCCTCCAAAAACAGTTTCTAAGAAATTAATTCCTTCCTGCCTTTCGTGTTTGCTTCCCGATTTTGGCGCCGTTAATAATTTGTAGAAAATAAATAGGTTAATGATTCTGTTAAAGGTATTTAACCTGAATGTGTGAGTCAGTGCATTACCAGGGGGCATTAATTTTCTTGAAGGTTGACAGTGATGAATTAAAATATTGAAACTTAAGCTACTTCATCCTGACCAGAACATAACCAGAGGACAGAATCTGACTTTACACGTGGGACCCGGAGAGCACTCAGAATCCTTCAGCAAATTCCTTGTGGAGAGAGAAAGATTGACAAAGCATTTCAATCTTTTGATTATGATTCAGTCAGCTTTCTTGCACAGAGCAGCCGGAAGGTGAGTGGAGATGCTCTGTTTGGTTAACAGCCAGGTTGCAATGCTCTGTGCATTAATTTAGTCTGTGTTGTGAGCCATGCTAAATAGTTGCAAAGATAGACACAAAATGCTGGAGTAACTCGGCGGGACAGGCAACATCTCTGGAGAGAAGGAATGGGCGACGTCTTTGGTCGAGACCCTTCTTCAGACCCGACTCGAAACGCCACCATTCTCTCCAGCGATGCTGCCTGTCCCGCTGAGTTACTCCAGCATTTTGTGTCTACCTTTGGTTTAAACCAGCATCTGCTGTTCCTTCTTACACTAAATAGTTGCAAGCTTGCTTTCACTGCCATCTGAATTGTGATGAGCTGAAATGCTACAAACTCCCGGGTCAACTTATCGGCATGTTAATTCAGGTATGCTTTGCAATTTCAGATCCAGGCGGGAGTGGGGAGAGGAGCACTGCATCAGTAAAATTAAAGGCAGTGGCGATTAAAAGGAAATGTCTGAATGTTGGCAATTGGGATGAAGCTCAGAGGGAGCGTCAAACTAATGAGGAAGAACAGGAAACCTCAGGCTTGAAGAAGGGTCCCGACCCAAAACATCAACCATCCATGTTCTCCAGAGACACTGCCTGACCCGCTGAGTTACTCCAGCACTTTGGGTCCTTTTGTGTAAACCAGCATCTGCAGTTCTTTGTCTCCACATTCAGGTTGTGCTAAGTGGATTGAATTAATTGATTGATTGATTGAATGAAACTAGCCCTTCGGCCCATCGAGTTCACGCCGACCAGTGATCACCTCATACAATAGTTCTATGTTATCCCACTTTCTCATCCACTCCCTGCACACTTGGGGCAGTTTACAGAGGCCAATTAACCTATAACGTCTCTGGGATGGGGAAGGGAACTGGAGCACCCGGAGAAAACCCACCTGGTCACAGGGAGAACAGTTAAACTTCAGACAGACATACCCAAGGTCAGGATTAAACATGGGTTTCAGGTGCTGTGGGCAGCAACTCTACTAGCTGTGCCACTATGCCACCACAATATTATATTAATATCAATTCACAAAGGTACCTGAGTGAGGAGAAAATAGACAGAAAATAAATCAGGTAAAATAGACCAGAGATTTATTTGAAAGCATGGTAGAGGCTCCCGATCCAAAACATTGCCTATCCATGTTACCCTGAGATGCTGCCTGACCTACTGAGTCACTCAAGCACTTTGTACATTTTTTATAAACCAGCATCTGCAGTTCCCTGCGTCCCTGGAAAAATACTTTTGTCCCTTCCAGAATATCTGATATTCATGTATGCAGTCGCACAGCAGAGATTTTTACCGTGAAAGTCCTTTAGACTTTAGACCTTTAGACTTTAGAGAGGGTGGAAACAGACCCTACAGCCCACCGAACCCGTGCAGACCAGCGATCACCCCGTACACTAACCTACACACATTAGGGACCATTTTTACAACCTACAGAAGCCAATTAACCTACAAACCCACACGTCTTCGAAGTGTGGGAGGAAACCAGAGCACCCGGAGAAAAAACCCACACGGTCACAGGGAGAATGTACAAGCTCCATACAGACAGCACCCGTGGTCAGGATGGAACCTGGGTCTCTGGCGTTGTAAGGCCGCAACTCTACCATTGCAGCACCGTGTCACCCCTATCACGACAAGAGAGAGTCAAGAGTGTTTTATTGTCACATGTCCCAGATAGAACAATGAAATTCTTACTTGCAGCAGCACAACAGAATATGTAAACATAGTACACTGCAAACAATATAATAAAAGAGAGAGAACAAAAAGTTCAATGTGTGTACATATACACATACTCACAAATACAAGGCTAAATAGATTATTTCTGCCTAGTTGAATGCATTGGAAGATTTCTAGTGCTACCCCACCTAACACAGTGGGAAAATCATTTGGTCATATTCGGCTTCATCCCACCCCACTGCTGCACTATACAGTGGTGAGACTGCTCCCTCTACTGGCTGAAACTCGCATCACTCGCAGTACAAGGCGAAAATAATTATTCGGGAGCACATTTTTAAAATACATTTCAAAACCAGTGGAATTGTTTACTCTTTAAATGTTTAACCTCTCGTGGCTCCTGTCAGATTCTTTTACCTAGCTCGTGTGTATGATTATATTGGATATAATGGAGCGGAAGGAACCAAAACAAGGTCGGGTGGCATTATTAAGATATCCGAAACGTCTCTTTATTGTGAAAAGAAAAGCCTTTCGCTACTCCAATGTCTTTCAGCACTTCAGGTTATTCCAAAACACCTTGCAGCCAACAAAGCTCTTCTGAAATGTAGCTGCTCTTGGAATGCGGGAAATTGATTCACAGCAGGTTGCGACAAAGATAAAACAACTGTAGAACATAGAATATAGAACAGTACAGCACGGGAACAGGCCATTCAGCCCACAACGCCTGTGCCCAACATAATGCCAAGATAAACTCATCTCCTCTGCCTGCACGTGATCCTTATCCCTTCATTCCATGCCTCTCCAAAAGTCTCTTAAACACCACCATCGTATCTTCCTCCACCACGTCCAGGGCCCCACCACCCTCTGTGTGAATAAATTGCCCCGCACATCCCCTTTAAACTTCTCCCCTCTCACCTTCAAGGTATGCCCTCTGGTCTTTGACATTTCCATCCTGAGAATAAGGTTCTGACTATCTACCCTATCTTCTTTCATAATTTTATATATTTCCGTCAGGTCTCCCCACAATCTCTTGCATTCCAGAGAAAACAATCCAAGGTTATCTCACCTCTCCTTATAACTAATACCTTCTAATCCAGGCATAATTCCAGTAAACTTCCTCTGCACACTCTCCACAGCCTTTGCATCCTTCATGTAATGGGGTGACCAGAACTGTGTGCAATACTCCAAATGCGGCCTAACCAACATTAATCAAATGATAAAGATATCTTTTTTAGTAATGTTAATTGGGCGATAAATATCAACCAGTACGCTGACATATATCTCCTCAGCTTCTTTGAAATAGGGATGCTCTACCTTGATTTAAACAAGGCGATGGATTCTTGCTTTAATAGCTCTTCTGTAAAACAGGGTGCAGTAAGTATTCACCAGGTTGATAGGTGGGCTTGCAGGCTTGAGTTATAGCGAGAGGGAGAGGTTGTATGGGCTGGAACTTGCTGGCACTTCGGAGGCTGAGGTGTACAAGATCATGGATAAAGCAAACACTCACAGTCTTTTTCCCATGGCAGAGGATTCTAAAGCCAGAGGGAATCGACTTAAGGTGAGAGGGGACAGGCTTAAGGGAGACCTCACAGTCAACTTCTTCATTCAGAGGGTAATCCATAGAGATGGCAACGAGCTGCCCGAGGAAGCTGTAGAAGTGGATACAATAATGACTTTCAAAAAACACTTGGACAGATCTATGAATGGAAGGGGTTTAGATGGCTAAGGGCTAGATGGAGGCAAATGGGACTAGCCCAGTATGCTAACTTGATCAGCATGGGCAAGGTTGGCTGGAGGGCCTGTTTCCTTTCTGTACAGCCCTATGGCTCTATGACAGCACGTCTGATAACATAACAGTTCTTAATGATATCCCTCAAACATCAGCTTGGGAATATATGCTGGGGGTTTCGTCAATGAATCCTAAACCCAAAGTCTTCCAGCTCAGAGAGGTGCAGAGAGAGGGAGAGGGAGTTCTGCCAAATGGGTCACTGGGAAAAGGGGAGAAAATGATGGAAACACTCAACACATCTGGGAATACCTCAGGAAAGAGAAATTGATGATGTTTCTGGTGCAAGGCAGTTATCTATTCAAGTCTGAGACCCTTTGTCAGACAAAAAGATCTTGGACCTAAACACTTCACACTTTGTCTCTCCACAGATGCTGCCAAAATTGCCGAGTGACTTTGGATTTCCAACATCTGCAGTTTCTTTGATTGCCAAATTGGGAAGAAATAGATGCAAATTTAGTTCAGGAAAATTACTGTGTCCACCATGGATGGCCCAAAAATACATGTCTGCAGTTCAACCTGAATGTTCTAAACTCCCTACTTATTTTGGGACAGAAAATGAATCTATGCGGTGATCAGTCATCTTATATTCAATGAAAAAGCCAACAAGTTGAGAAGTTTGCTGAAGGTTCAGAAGGAAAGGTGTCTTTCTTTTAGTTTGAGCTGGTCAGGTGAAGTCAAAGTTGGTGAGATACTGAGTGTGGTACCCTCTGCCTGCCTGGCCCACTACCTCAGTAAGTGAGATAAGTATGTAATGATGAGGAGATGCCATCTATCAGATTGTCCATCATTAGTGTCTTAGCAAAGATAGTCGGCAGTCACAACATCAATTTATATGTGAGCAAAGCATAAAATGCAGGTTGGAACTCAGCGAGTCAGGCAGCATCTGTGGTGGGCATTGACAGACGACATTTCAGGTTGGGACCATTTTTCAGACCTGACTTGAAACGTTGTCTGTCCATTTCCCTCCACAGATGCTGCCTGTCCCGCTGAGTTCCTCCTGCACTTTGTGTTTTGCTCAAGATTCCAGCATCTGCATTCCCTAGCGTCATCAATTTATTCAAATCCTTTGTTGTTTGGGCTGGAAGAGGGAGAGGGGAGAGGGAAGGGGAGAGAAGGGAGAAAGAGTGATAAGGGAGGAAGAGAGAGGAGACGGAGGAGAAAGGGCAGAGGTGGCCCATCATTTCTCCGCAATTGGAATTTGTCAGGAGCGGCACGGTGGCGCAGCGGTAGAGTTGCAGCCTTACAGCGCCAGAGACCCGGGTTCGATCCTGACTACGGGTGCTGTCTGTGTGGATTTTGTACGTTCCCCCCCATGACCACGTGTGTTTCCTCCAGGTGTTCCGGTTTCCTCCCTCACTTCAAAGACGAACAAGTTTGCAAGTTAATTGGCTTTGGTAAAAATTGTAAATTGTCCCTGGTGTGTAGGAATGTGCTGGTGTACAGGGACTGCTGGGCTGCGTGGACTCAGTAGGCCGAACGGCATGTTTCCACGCTATATCTCCAAATGAAACTAAACTAAAGATCTCTCTCAAATGTTACGATGCAGTGAGTGTCCCAGGGATAGAAAGGGAAGGATATTAAGCCAGGTTGGTCGGATCCTACACTGGAAGGAGGTGGCCTAATCTGCCTGTACATGTCTGAGCAAGCAAGGGCTTGGTGTTGGATCCAAGGGCGGGTAAAGCCATGCCCATGCACTCTGTGACCAGGGCAGAGCTCCAGGCATCTCACCCTGTATCAGGGTAAAGCTATGCCCCATGAACTCTGTCACCAGTACTCTGTCCACTGGCACTCTGTAGCAGGGTAAAGTTCATGTTCATAAGTTCATAGATTCTCGGAGCAGAATTAGGCCTAGTCTACTCCGCCATTCAATCGTGGCTGATGTATCATTCCCTCTCGACCCTATTCTCCTGCCTTCCCCCCATAACCCCTGACACCCGTACTGGAGCCATGCCCTGTGCAGTCTGTGGCTGCTCCCATGGCATCTGACCCCGCCACTTACGTTCATGGAACTTTAACACTTTGCCCTTTAAACCGGAACAGCTGAGGCTGCCGATTCAGCTCAGACAAGATAAACAAATGCATCGCTGCCAAGGGAGGTTTATATTGTTAGGTAGGGGGGGGGGGGGGGGGGGGTTGTGCTTGAGTGGCTGATCCTCGAGGCCCCAAGGATCCGGCTGCTTTACACGCAATCTTCTCTCCGCATGTGGTTCTGGTTTGTTCCCCAAGTCAAGATGAAAGATTTTCCCCGTCTGCATTTGTGAGCGTTTAACTCATTCACTGCAGATTGCCAGAGCCACCACATGTCAGGCCCAATGTCCCCCTTTGAACTTTACATTGCTGCGTTAGAAGGGAAAAAACCTCCAATTTTACTGAACCTCCCGTGAATGCTGGATTTAAAACCAGCGAGGTATCTTTGAGGGTGTAATCTCTGTTGAAAAGCGGCTGCAAGGTGTTTAATTTGTTCACAGCAAGCTCTAGAAAACGGCATTGGTATCAACAAGAGACGGAGGCCAGTGTAATCATCAACTGATCATCTTTGAAGGTCGTGATTCGGGACTGCTCCCTTTGAAGAATTTAATAGGGCACAAGGTGGTTTAGTTGAGGTAGTGGACAGTGCAGAAGGTTAAACGCTGACATTTCATTCCACTTTAATGGGCATGCCTGTTGTAGTGCTCTGCACTCACTGCCCTGTCCATTTCCTTCTGAATACTTCAGAGAGCTCTTTGCCGTCCCCAGACATCTGAAAGTGCTTTGAACAATGATGATTGTTAGATCTGGAGGTGAGTGTTTGCCTGCCCTGTATTTTTGCACATGTTGAACGGCGTCTAGAAAAGGAAGCCATCTCCCCATTATATATAGATTTAGTCCTTTGTGTTTTTACGTGATGCTGAAAGGTCGTGGATTGGAGGCCCGAGCTAGGATGCAAACACGTTATCTATCTAACCGAATGCTTGGCTCTGAGATTAGTGCTTCGTCCCAGGGACTGTTAGCATCTCCCAAGTCTGTGGTGACTTTATACTCCGCCAACTTTATATTTGAACATCTCCATACAGGTGCCTCCACGCCCCATGTTCTCCACTCTGAAACAATCCTAATCAAGTTTACATCCTGTAGTCACCTGATCTCCTCCCATTCTGCATGCACCGCAGTCACACGGTGTGAGAGAGGTTGAACAGGCTGGGGTTGTTTTCTTCACAATACCGGAGGTTGAGGGGGAGACTGAACTGAGATGTATGTCATTGTGGAGTGAAGAAAGGGTGAAGAGCAGACACAAGGAACTGTAGACGCTGGATTCTTGAGCAAAAAGCAAAGTCCTGGAGGAACTCAGCGGGTCAGGCAGCATCTGTGGAGGGAAGGAAACACCCTTGACTTGATTTCATGTGTCTCCCCCTCAACCTCCCATGGTCACCACTCACCTGGATCTGAAACCCTCACCCATTATTACTACCAGGCTCCCACACTTGCTCTTGGCCCGCCAAGGCCTCCATGGTGTACTCCCCTTCCCATTCCCACACTGACCTTTCTGCCCTGGGCCTCCTCCATTACCAGAGTGAGGCCACAGGCAAACCGGAGAAACATCACCTTATATTCACGCTTGGGTAGTTTACAACCCAACAGTATGCACACTGAATTTTCCAATTTTAGGTAGCCCTTATCAACCCCCTCCCCACATTTTTCCTCTCCTTTCTCCCCTGCAACCCCCCTTTCTTCTCCTTCGCCTCTCCTCCGTGCCCTACCCGGTCCCATCTATTTCTCCCCTCTCCCTCCTCCTCCACCTACATTCTTTCCCCTGGCTTCACAATTCGCAACACTTTAATCCTTCTGTCTCACAAAACATCTCAGGCCTTTGCCCAACCAAACTCAACCCCCTCTTCATAACCTGCACCTCCCACCTCACCTCCCTCACCTTGCCTCACTATAGACTTTAGAGATCCATTGAGGAAACAGGCCCTTCGACCCACCCAGTCCGCATTGACCAGTGACCCCCGCACACTAACACTATCCTACACACTAGGGCCAATTTTCAATTTTTTTCTACAAAGCCAAATAACCTACAAACCTACACATCTTTGGAGTGTAGGAGGAAACCGGAGCACCCGGAGAAAACTCACGTGGTCACAGGGAGAACGTACAAACTCCACACAGACAGCACCCCATAGTTAGGATCGAACCAGGGTCTCCGGTGCTGTAAGGCAGCAACTCTGCCACTGCGCCACTGTGCCACTTGGCCTGGCTCTGGTGTGTGTTTGACTACGTAAGAGGCACAATTTAAATGCAGATTGTCTCGTGTGTTGCCCTTCATGTGAGAACTTGCCTGGCAGTTCAAGGGAAGGTTACAGATCACACAACGCCACTTGTGAACAGCACCGGCCAACTCTTCAAATTACTCACCTGAAGCCCCAACTTCATCACACCACCAGATGACAGAATCACCAGCCCGTCATCTTGCTGCTGTCGTCCTACTATTGTTGGCTTAGGAAGGCTATGAAATCTTCCCCATTCAACCATCATTAGTGCATGATGCTACAGCACCTTATCGTATATATACACAGACAGACTAGTCTGAAGATGGGTCTCAACCCGAAATGTCGCCCATTCCAGAGATGCTGCCTGGCCCACTGAGTTACCCCAGCATTTTATGTCTATCTTCGGTTTAAACCAGCATCTGCAGTTCCTTCCTACACTTGTCGTATACACATACGAGGGATCCTTTGAGACATTTCAATGGTTTGGGATAAATGGCAGCAATATTATATTATCTTGCGATTCAAACAGTGGTGTTATCATCGAGACGGCAAGAAATGCTGCTCTTTTTTAACGGCTGGTGGTTTTAGCATGTACGGGCTGACAGACTGAGTGTTCACCTTTCACCCTGTCTGTTGCCATAGTGACAGTTGCATGCAGACAATTTTTTCCTGCAGACAGAACAATGAGAAACAGAGAGAGGGGAGGCAACACTTCCTCCTCTTCTATAAATAGCACTTGTTTTGCAGTTATCTGTCCATCACCCAGACTGCCGAAGGAAAAAAAAGTGTCTGAGGAAATTTTTTTGAAAGGCTTGTACAATGTGTATTGATCAAACAAAGAGGCTATTAAATTTCTGGTTAGAAACCAGTGTGCAAATGTGGTTTAAAAAAAAGTCTCTCGCTCAGACGTGTGACTGAGTGTCTAAGTAAAGATTTTCTCTGTGCTAGATATAACTGACAGAGAATGATCCTAAAGTAGATGCCTTTGGTTGTGTTGTGTGGGAGAGGACTGAGAATTGTACGCAATATCTGCAATTGTGTGCAATCCCTGCCACAGAAGCCTGCGGAGGCCAAGTCAATGGATAGTTTTTTAAGGCAGAGACAGATAGATACTTGATTAGTTATGGGGTTATGGGGAGAAGGCAGGAGAATGGGTTTCGGAGGAGTGATAGATCAGCCATGATTGAATGGTGTAGACCTGATGGGCCGAATGGCCTAATTCTGCACCTATCTCTTATGACCTTATGACCTTACGAGACTTACTAATGCTCAGACTGATGGTAGCCCTTACAGCTTACTGTTAAACACTGCGTCTAATAGTTTGAGGAGCTGCCTCAAGAAGCCAGCATATATCATCAAAGACCCATGCCACCCTGGCCACATTCTCATCTCACTCCTACCATCGGGAAGAAGGTACAGGAACCTGAAAAACGTGACCTCCAGGTTCAGGAACAGCCTCTTTTCAGCAACCATCAATCAGGCTCTTGAACAATGCACAACACTAACCTCTCCTCAGCTGCTATGATCTTCTAAGGAACTACGGACTTTGGTTTGGCTTTAGTATGGTTGGCTGGTATTACTGTTACTAATTTATTGCATTATTGATTATTGTATTTTTTATCTGTGTGTTACTGCATTGATCAAAATATCATAAGACAAAGGTGCAGAATTCGGCCATTCACCCCATTGAGTTTGCTCCACCATTCAATCACGGCTGATCTATTTTTCACGCTCAACCCCATTCTCCTTCCTTCTCCCCGTAACCTTTGACACCCTTACGAATCAAGCAACCTATCGATCTCTGCTTTAAAAATACCCATTGACGGCCCCCACAGTCTTCTGCGGCAATGACTTCCACAGATTCACCACCATCTGGCAAAATATATTCCTCCTCATCTCCATTCTAAAGGTATGTCCTTTTATTTAGAGGCTGTACCCTCTGGTCCTAGACTCTCTCACTACTGGAAACACCCTCTCCACATCCACGCTATCTAGGCTTTCCACTATCATTAACGGACCTGTGGACCTGCAGCAAGAAATAATTTTATTTTGCCGGTACATAAGACAATTAAACAGTTTAGTCAGCTTAAGACACAATCCACTCACTGTAGACTTAATATATATTAGCTGTACAAAACACAGAGTGCTGGAGCAATTCAGTGGTTGAAGCAGCATCTGTGGAGGAATGGACAGATGTCGCTTCAGGTCTGGACCCTTCTTCAATCTGTCTGTACCCCCCACAGATGCTGCCTGACCTGTTGAGCTCCTCCAGCACTATGTGCTTTGTTCAAGATTCCAGCATCTGCAGTTTCTTGTGTCTCCAAATATAGTTTGTGCCTGTAGAAACAAGGAAGTGAAGATGCTTGTTCACAAAAAAAGGACACAAAGTGCTGGAGTAACTCAGCGGGTGCGGCAGCATCGGTGGAGAACAAAGATAGGTGACGTTTCAAATTGGGACCCTTCTTCAGACCGATCCGATGGACATTGGGGTGGAGAAAACTTGTTGTACTTGTTCTTCTGGTTCAAGGTGATAGGTGGATAGGTAACTGGTGCCAAATTAATTTGTACAATACAATGTTGTACCACTGAAAGGAGATGAGGAGGAATTTCTTTAGCCAGAGGATGGCGAATCTGTGGAATTCATTGCCACAGACGGCAGTGAAGCCGTCATTGGGTATTTTTAGGGCAGAGATTGACAAATTCATGATTAATATGGGTGTTAGGTGTTATGGGGAGAAGACAGGAGAATGGAGTTGGGAGAGATAGCTCAGCCATGATTGAATGATGGTGTAGACTTACAGTTTAGTTTAGAGATACAGCACGGAAACAGGCCCTTCGGCCCACCGAGTCTGAGCCAACCAGCGATCCCCACACATTAACACTGTTCTACACACACTAGGGACAATTTACATTTACATCAAGCCAATTACATCCTGTACATTACAAACCTATACATCTTTGTAGTGTGGGAGGAAACTGTATATCTCAGAGAAACCGACATGGGTCACAGGGAGAACGTATAAACTCCGTATAGACTGCACCCATAGTTGGGATTGAACTCGGGTCTCCGGCGCTGCAAGCACTGTAAGGCAGCAACTCTACCGCTGTGCCAGCATGCCGCCCATGGGCCAAATGGCCTAAGCCTGCTCCTAGAACGTATGGGCCAACACAGAATGGAATCTAGTTTTTACAAAATTCTGAAAACATGGTTGAGTGATACTGGATATAAAAGGTGTGCATGGTAAACTGCCTTGTGCGCTGCTTTGACCCATGAGTGCCATGATACTAAATGCTCACTGTGTTTTTGATACATGAATTTAATCAAGGAGATTACTTGGGGTTTAGTGGCTGTGCGGAGCCAAGGAGCCAGTGTGAAAGATCACAGAAGGTAAGTACACCAGCTACTGACATCAGAATTCATTAGCATATGTTTAGCTGTGCTGCAAACGCATAACCAGCTTTTTTAAAAAGATCTCATTTCTAAATTGTTTTTTCCCCCCCCTTATTGCTTTCTACTGAGGAAGCATCTGCACAGCACAATGGGAATTAAATGGCCTGATTAAGTCACCGGCGGGGAAGGTCTGCAACGTGCAGCTGGTCCAGGTGCTGAACGCCAAGCAAATGCAGAGGCTAATGTCCTGGGTTCTCCACATCGCAAATGCAGGGCAGCATGGTTCAATGGTTCGATGGTGGTTTTATTGTCACACGTGCAAAACACAATGTAATTTTTTTTTGAGTCGCCAGATTTGGCGCCATTTTCAAAGTTCCAAAGTCCGGACCAAGCACTAGGTCTAATGGTGTGGCGTCCGATCCAGGTGAGCCCCAGCCTTCTGCAGGTAATCGACGTTCCGCAGGTAATCGAACCGTGCAGTGAATTCGTCAAAGCCAGGGAGAAGAAGGTTGGTATATGAAACGAGTGCCCGGAGGAGGTAGTTGAGGCAGGCACAATAACAAGATTTAAAAGAGACTTGGACAGGTACACTGATAGGTAAAGTCTAAAGGGATATTGGCCAAATGCAGCAAGTGGGACAAGCGTAGAAAGCCAACATGGACAACTTGGTCAGCCTTGGTCAACTTGAGCGGAGGGTCCTGTTTCCATGCTGTATGGACCAATGATCATGACTATGCCAAACTCTGCTATAAGAACTGCAACAAACACCACCAAGGTCATCTCTGGCCTTTGTCCAACCCTCGCAAGACAAAACCTCCTTCACCTCCACCCACCTATCACTTGCCAGGCTTTGTCCCACCCCCACCTCTCTTTTCCAGCTTTCTCCCTTCCTACTCCATCCTCCACTGATGCTGCCTGACCCGCCGAGTTATTCCAACACTTTGTGTCTTTTTTACATAAATCATTTGCCGGGTTGATCCAACGATACAAGAAGACATATTGTGCAACACAGTGACACAACGGAAGAGTTGCTGCCTCACAACGCCAGAGACCTGGGGTCGATCCTCACTACAGGTGCTGTCTGTACAGAGTTTGTACGTTCTTCCTGTGATCACATGTGTTTTCTCCGGGTACTCCGGTTTGCTCACACATCCTAAAGGCGCCCAGGTTTGCAGTTGAATTGGCTTCAGTTAAAAAAAAATCATAATTAGTCCCTAGTGTTAGTGTATGGGTGATCGCTGGTCGGCGCGGACTCAGTGGGCTGAAGGGCCTGTTTCCATGTTGTATCTCTCAACTCTAAAGTCTAAAATCTAAAGATATGGTCCATGATATCCAGGCTTAGCTCTCCTCCTTGGGAAGCTTGAATCATTGTGTTATTTTGGCAAGGGTTGAGGGCGGAATATAGACATTGATTTGCCCCTGTGTGTTGAATCCTGAATCCAACACCTGGAAGCTCATAGCTAGTGTCAGTTAAGAGTCAGTCTCGAGCATGAATGATGGTCATGAAGGTCAAACAATCACTGAGAGAGTCAGCAAGAAAAGGACGGTAAGAAGGGAAGTGTGGTGTCTGAGAGTCATGGAGTCATACAGCACGGAAACAGGCCCTTCGGTCCATCTCGTCCATGCCAACCAAGATGCTTCCATGTGTCAAGAAGGGTTTTGCAGTTCTCTATCTTTATTTATTGATGGGATGTGGACGTCGCTCAAGGTTCAACCTTATCGATCATGCCTAATTATTCCAGTGGGCAAAGAAGAATTGCACTGTAGTCATTGTCCTTCTTACGAGAGTAGAAGGACAATTGTTATAGATCCACACTGATTAAGGACTACCGAAGAGGAAGTTAAGGATCCCGTTTTTATGTACCAATAAAAAATGTAATGCAATCAATCATGGAAATCACCAGGGAAATTCCCATTGTAGATTGGTAAAGATTCTTCCGAATCAATATCAGTTTGGGGGGACAACTTAGGATCAGATGGTGTTTATATGTGTAGGCATCCAAGCCATGCTCGTAATTAATAGCATCACAACAAATGGAATCTCAGCGCGTACTTGTGTGAAGTTAATGTCTTCATCCAAACATTTTTCTTGGTCTTTCTTGCTACATCTCTCTGCCCTCTGGCTTCTCACTGACCTTCAGGACAAATGGGGAGCTGTTACCTCCATGTCAAAACCAAGGTCAACCCAATTCATTGAGCTGTAGTTTGCAGATAAAGCTTCAGTGAGCGTACATTCACTCAAGCATGTGAGAAAATATGTGCTACACTAAATATCTACAAAACAAAGGCCTACGTCATCTCCCACTGCATAACACTGCCCTGCAACAGGCATCCATGTTGAGAATGAGGTAAATATAGACAAAGATGATAAAATTCACTTGCCTTCAATGGTTTGATGTTTCTTTATTGTCATGTATGCACTCTACAGTGAAGTTCTTTTTGCACAGCTCACACAAGTCGCGATCATTTGGCACCATTTACACAAAGAAAAAGTGTAAATTCCACATGCTGGATGCGATGGAGAGGCTCTCAATCCAGGTAAGCCCAGGTGAGCCCCAGACTGCTGCAAGGCCTCCTCTGTTGCCCTTGACTGGCTCAGCCCGTGAGACCATCTCTGTGTCCTGTGGCAGCCGACCATGAAGGTGCTGGAGGCAATGCCCCGCATCCTCTTCTGCCGGCCCACTACACGCGTCTGTTGTCACCAGTGGCTCCCGCCTCCTCGTTCCTTCAGTCATCGGGGCCGAGCTCGGTGGCTTCTGAGTTATCCTCTACAGGCAGTGGCCTGCCGGGTCCATCTTCCTTCGTGGCGAAGATAGACACAAAATGCTGGAGCAACTCAGCGGGACAGGCAGCATCTCTGGAGAGAAGGAATGAGTGACATTTCGGGTTGAGACCCTTCTTCAGACTGAGAGTCAGGGGAAAAGGAGGGGGAGATACAGAGATCAGGAAATGTCAGGTGTGAGAATGAGACATCAAAGAGGATGGAGATCGAGGAAAAATGTAAATAGTTCATTGTTAGCTAGGAGAATGAAACAACAAAGCAAACAGAGATCAAATGTAATCAGGGACAGTCAGACTGGTCGGAGAAAGAGTTCAAGTTCAAGTTCAAGTGAGTTTATTGTCATGAGTCCCTGATAGGACAATTAAATTCTTGCTTTGCTTCAGCACACAGAACATAGTAGGCATTTACTACAAAACAGATCAATGTGTCCATATACCGTAATATAAATATATACACACATGAATAAATAAAATGATAAAGTGCAAATAACAGATAATTGGTTTTTATAATCAAAGTTTGGTCCGAGCCAGGTTTAATAGCCTGATGGCTGTGGGGAAGTAGCTATTCCTGAACCTGGTTGTTGCAGTCTTCAGGCTCCTGTACCTTCTACCTGAAGGTAGCAGGGAGATGAGTGTGTGGCCAGGATGTTGTGGGTCTTTGATGATACTGCCAGCCTTTTTGAGGCAGCGACTGCGACTGAGGGAGGGATGGAGAGAGAGGGTAAGCAAGGGTTACTTAATGTTAGAGAAGTCAATGTTCATACCGCTGGGGTGTAAGCTGCTCAAGCAAAATATGAGGTGCGGTTCCTCCAATTTGCGTTGGGCCTCACTCTGACAATGGAGGAGACCCAGGACAGAAAGGTCAATGTAGGTAGACAAAAATGCTGGAGAAACTCAGTGGGTGAGGCAGCATCTATGGAGCGAAGGAAACAGGCAACGTTTTGGGTCAAAACCCTTCTTCAGACCAGTGTGGGAATGGGAGGGGGAGTTAAAGTGTTTGGTAACCGGGAGATCAGATTGGTTTAGATGGACTGAGCGGAGGCGTTGAGCGAAACGATCGCCGAGCCCGCGCGTGGTCTCGCCCTGCTCTTTGTTCACGGCAACCAGCCTTTGTTCAGCTCCACAGCGAGTCTGGCCCAGGATCTTCCAGCACAGATCCTGATTGGCTCGGAGAAAGAGTGCTTGAAGATTAAGAGCTCACGGTCTACAGGACAGCAGTGATCCCTGGTCATTTTGGGAGATGGACTGTAGAGGTGTGGGTGGCACAATGGCTGTGCACACTGAGTTCCCTGGGGTACGCCAGCCAACATACTAGTGTATGGTAAAGGGCACACTGACTGCTTGCATCATGGCCTGGTTTGGCAACTCAAATGTTCAGGGAAAAGGAGGTAATAGGTGGACACCGCCTGGCCGTCTGAGGTACTGAACCTCCCACCATCCGAGGGATCCTCGAAAAGGCAGCCAATATCATCAAAGGCCCTCGCCTCCCTGGCCGCACTCTTATTTCACTACTACCCTCGGGGAGAAGGAACAGGAGCTTTCTACCCAATGGTTGTTTCGCACAGAGTGCGGGGGGTATATGGTACAAACTGCCAGAGGAGGTAGTTGAGGCAGGTACTAGAGCAACATTTAAAGGACATCTGGACAGCTAAAAGGATTGGAAAGGTTTAGAGTGATAGAGGCCAAAGACGAGCAGGTGGGACGAGCATAGATGGGGCATCTTGGTCGGCATGGACAAAATGGGCCGAAGAGCCTGTTACCATGCTGTATGACCAGCTTGAAAACCAGGACCAAAATTCAAGAACCATGTCCTAGGTTTAAGAACAGCTTCTTCCCAGCAGGCTCTCAGATGAAACACAACACTGAATTCAGAAACCATAATCTTCTACAACTGTGTCTTTGGTTGAACTATAGATTTTCCAGCATTCTTTACTTACCTGAGAGTTCTCTTCCATTTCAGCACCTGATGCTTTGCTTCAATTCTGCTGTTGAAATTCAACAACTTGTGCCTCTAAAAGATGCACCTTGTCTCCACCTCTTTTCATCTCTCTCCTGTCTACACTTGTTTTCATCACGTTCATCCCCTTCTTCTCTTAACTCCATCTCAGTAACTCCATCTTGTCTCTGCTCCTTTGTTCTTCTCCCTCTTGTCTCCTCTCTGACAACTCTTTCATCAATCTTGATCTGACTACATCACTCTCCTCCGCTCTTTCATCGTCTTTGAGCAGCTTTATATCTTTATCCTGCGGCGTGGTCACATCGTGTTCCTGTAGTTTCTCATCCTGTGCCTGAAGTTTTTTGCTGCATTTTTCCAGCGTTTGCTCATCGTTTCCCTGACCCTTTATATCTTCTTCCTTAGGCTCCTACAGTAAGTTGGCCAATTCTGTTAGACCGTGCCTCATGTATTCCCACTAAAGCCATAACTGCAAACCATTCTACTCCACTTTAATGGGTGCTTGAGACCTTTCACAGCCTTTATCCTTTATGATTCCCTGAAATGCCAGCAGCTATGTACATTTTATCCATTTTTGATTTTTTCTTAAGAATGAGAGCCTTGTCTATTGGATTGGTGACAGCCACAATGATGCATATCTATCCCTTTAACATTAATTACCCATTCAAGTACTGTTTTATCTTCCATTTGCTCGATCTATGCCCCAGGTTGCAGTTTCTCCGACACCCAGTGTTTTTTTTGTTCTCAACAAGGTGCTAGGACACACCATTAATTATACATACAGTCCATGCCACGTTGCTGGAAAGCAAATTAATAACATTTAACTTTTTGGAGGGGCTGGTATACCGTACTGATGCGCACCATCATAATAAAATGGTGCTGTCTACAATCTATCCTGAGTTTAACATGAACTCATCCTCCAATCAATCTACAAGCCCGCACGTCTTTAGGATGTGGACGGTCCACAAAAGACATCTGGAATTTAATTTGATTCTAGTTTAGAGATACAGCATAGAAACAGGCCCTTCAGCCCACTGAGTCCACGTCAACCATTCTCCTCCTCTGTTCAGTCCTCCTCCTCTGTTGTTCATCCATGGTCGGGGCCTCCCGAGCCCTCCGTAGTCGCCGCTACGGGTGGCCCGATGTTCAGGCCCGCTCGCCGGGATGATGGAACTCCGACGTCGGAATGGGAGAACATCCTCAGTGATTTGGACCTCCGAATCGGCCACTTCCTACCGGAGTCCGCAGCTCCCGAAGTCCACAGGCCGAGCTGGGCGGAGATTCAACGCTGGCGACCCCCGGCAAAGGGATCCCAGGACTCCGCGATGTTGAAGTCAGCGCCGCCCCTACGCTGGAAGCTCCGCAAACCACAGCTCCGCGATGTTGAAGCAGCAGGCCCAACACTCCGGAGCTTCAAACGGCGATCCAGGTAAGGCATCGCCCGCTCCGCGGTGGTCCGGTCTCCGGTCTCCAGAAGGAAAGGCCGCTCCAATCCAGGTGGTAGGCCGCGAGAGGGGGGCGAGGATGTGCCTCTGAGAATAGTCGCGTCCTCACCAGGAAGTGACTGGGAAACGGATTCTCCCTTACCCTGCCCCCATCCCCCACATAGAAATACTAAAAAAATCCTCCAGAACATACTTTTAACAAACTAAAAATAAAAAAAAGATATAAAGCCAAACAGACTGTAGGCAGAGGCTGCCATCATACGGCGCCCCCTAGTGTGGTGAAAACCCCTGTGAATGGAATTGATTCCAATGGTCATAAGGTACATATGGACAGCTTTTTCTCCTCCCCTGAGCCATTTCTTAGCTTGAAACAAAAGGGGACTGGTGCTTGTGATACCGTAAGATCAAACCGAAAAGGTTTGCCCAAAAAAGTTGGTAAAGCTGACATGAAGCTGAAACTGGGGGTGATCAAATTCTGTTTTGGAATTCTACTGAAGGCCTTACGTTTACCACATGGTAGGACTCAGCCCGTGTCAGTTGTCTCTCATCTATACATGGAAATGAGACTGTCGACAAGGAAATTCGGTCAAAGAACGAACCTACGGGAAAGTGGACTGTGAAGATGCCAGCCCTAGTGCAGGACTACAACAAACTTACGGGCGGCGTCAACAGATTTAACCAATTATCACCTCACTGTTGTTATCCACACAAATGCCAGAAATGGTATCAAGTTATTTTCCACTTTGTGAAGGAAACTGCACTTGTGAATGGGTTTATCGCTTATAAACTTTCACATCCTGATTAGAACATTGATCAGATTGGTTTCCGCTGGAAAGCTATTGACTCCCTCATTCCAGTGAGCATTCGTACCAATGCAAAGACCAAAGCAGACACTGTTGATAAGCGAAGGAAAAGGCGGCTCGTAGAACAGCATTTTTGTGCAGAAAGTGAGAATAAAAGGTGCAGTCCTGAACTTATTGTGTGCTCGGATCGTGCCTCTGCTCAGTGCCACCAGACGAGAACCTACTGTGAGGAGTGTGAACGCCCATTGTGTTTCCCTAAATGTTTCAAACGGTACCATACAGTGTATAAATGTAACATTGAATATGAATAGACTACAAACAAACTGTATGCTAGAAAGTTATGACTTTATTATACCACATAGAAATACTAAAGAAATACTAAAATACTAAAAAAATATTGAGTGAATTTGAAACTGACATTATGGTTTAGCATAACATGAATATTCATGCTTTCGTGCATTTGCTATTTCAATTTCTAAGAATTATCTGGGATATAATCACTCACGACATGTTCACAGAACTGTGTTCACAAATTATTCACTTTCTAAAACCTGTACTTTTATTGATTTTGCATGTATTTTTATCAAAATGTACTTTTCGTATACACAAATATGCTAATCGACTCATTTGCATAACGTAGCATATTTTGGGGTGAAATTTGATTTCATCATTTTGGATTCCGGATCATGTTCTACAACCTTTTCAGTTACTCTTAAAAACTCCAGCTTGAGTCTTTATTGGTGATATTTTGTCTAAAACATAGCATGCGTGACCCCATTTTGAACGCAGCATGCAGCCCAATTAGTGAAATTTTGGTTGAAAGGGTTAAATCCAGTAAGCAGATGAGATGCAGGAAGCATAGGGAGTGATTTCCAAGTGCTTGGGGTACGCACACTTCTCACGCAGACCAGCAAATACAGCTGCCTGATCAGAGGCTACAAAAACCTCTTACAAAAGTCGTGCTGTTAGGCCTTTGAGAAATACAGTAGCACTAAATCTCTGAAACCCTTCCAACCATCCATAGTATCTGGCCTGACAAAACTCTGCTCGAACCTAATGGCTCCATAACCTACGGAAGACATGCTGTGCAGTTCAGTAAATTTGCCAGTAAACATCTCTCTGCGCCTGGTGTTTACAAGCCTCCCCAGTGGGGCTTTATTTTGCAGAGTTCTCACCAGCACACTGTGCATTTTGAACAAAACGATCCTTGGAACGACCCGCCTGACAATTGAAAAGCCGCTGAGTTACGTGGGAAAGCGTGTGAATTACCCCACGAGTGGACCATGTACGTGGAGCCGTGGGTGGCTTTATCTGCGGAGGAGTTTCAAAACCAGTGTGTTCTGGATAAATTATAGTCCAGTCCATATTCACTGAAGCGTACCCGGCTGTGTGTGGGCATTGCAACAAAAAAACTAACAGGGTGATCTGAGCTCCCTCTGCCCGGCAGAGATGGAGAGGAATTAAAATGGAGAAGGCTAATCTGTTGGCCACTTCCCACTCCATCGACTTGCTTTCCTGACCTTTCCGAAGGAGCGTGGCCTCCTTAATCCATCTGAGTCACTTGTTATCCTGTTAGGAGTATACAAAATTATCAGAGACAGAGATAAGGTAGACACTCAGAACCTTTTTCCCAGGGTGGAAATGTCAAATGGAGACACAAGGACACACACGCTGATTGAAGAAGGGTCCCAACCTGAAACATCGCCTATCTATGTCCTCCAGAGGTGCTTTCTGACCTGCTGAGTCACTCCAGCACATTGTGCTCTGTGGTCATGTCAAAGACCAGAGGGCATAGATTTAAAGTGAGAGGCGCACAGTTTAAAGGAGATGTGTGGAGCAAGTTTCTTTACACAGAGAGTAGTGGGTGCCTGGAACATGCTGCCAGGACTGGTGGTGGACCCAGATATGATAGCGATGTTTAAGTGGGTTATAGACACATGGATATGCAGGGAATGGAGGGATATGGATCACATGCAGGCAGAGGAGATTAGTCTAACTTGACATCATGTTCAACACAGACATTGTTCCTATGCTGCACTGCTTTATGTTTTTGGTTTGATGTTCTAACTGCACAGTGTCACAGTAGTAGAGTTTCTACCTTACAGCACCAGAGACCAAGGTTTCAATTTGACTAGGGGTGCTGTCTCTACTTAGTTTGTACGTTGACCGCATAGATTTTCAGCGGATGTTCCCATTCCCTCCCACACTCCAAAAACATGAAGGTTTGTAGGTTAATTGGCTTCCGTAGATTATCCCTAGAACCAGTGTTGGTCGACGTGGACTCAATGGGTCGAAGGGCTTCTTTCCTGGTTGTAAACTAAATTCTGCAATAATAATAATCGAGACCTTTTTTTCCCTCCAGTTTCTTTCTTTGCCTCCGATTTCCTTCTGCTTCATTCGTCTTGTTCCTTCTCTGTGAAATAATTCAATGAATGTTTTTGTTCCTCCATGCCTCTTTAAACCCTGTCAAAGCCTATCTCTTTGACCAAATCTCGAGCCACCGCTCTTTATTCCATAGTAAGAGAAGGAATCTATTCTTACCTTGATGGCATAGATTAAACACAATCTATACCAACGGACAGATAAATGGAATAGCCTTATCTTGGTTCTGTGCAGCACACACGATAGGTTTTGGCATTAAATGAGCAATGTAAACAGAGGTTATAATCAATGTTAAGAGTCCCAGTAAACTAAACTGTTTCTCCCTAATTGTGTAAAACTCCTAATTGTAATTTTAAATGCATCCAATCTGATACTGAATTTCACCCTGAGGTTCTTTCATTTCCATGACTTTTTAGTCAGTATCTCTGTTGTTTTTGTAGGCTTCACATTGATTTCCTTTTTTATCCATGGTTTGGACAAATCGTCAGAGGATGCCTTAATGTTTGGATGAACGGGACTGTCCGCAGATCCCTGGAATGATTGATGTGTCCTGTGTTGGCTCAGGCAACCCACAGATCATTCTCCAAAAACATAGAAACATAGAAACATAGAAAATAGCTGCAGGAGTAGGCCATTCGGCCCTTCAAGCCTGCACCGCCATTCAATATGATCATGGCTGATCATCCAACTCAGTATCCTGTACCTGCTTTCTCTCCATACCCCCTGATACCTTTAGCCACAAGAGCCACATCTAACTCCCTCTTAAATATAGCCAATGAACTGGCCTCAACTACATTCTGTGGCAGAGAATAGTAAGATTAAACGAGAACTTACCAGTTTGAAGTTTGATCGTTATTTTATGAGGAGTAACGTTGAGGGATTACGTGAAGAACCCCGCCAGGATGCATGCGTGTCATTCTTCAAAGCAGCGGTGTGAAATCACAGATAACTGTAATGACTAAACATAGTAAGATTAGAGAAGATATACCAGTTGAGTATATGATCAAGGGTGGGAGCGGAGGGCACGTAATCCCTCAACGTTACTCCTCATAAAATAACGATCAAACTTCAAACTGGTAAGTTCTCATTTAATCTTACTATTTTACTTCAGAGTCACGTGAGTGACTACGTGAAGATTTTAAAGCTCTGTGATTTCATGCCGTGGAAATGAGTTCATGCATCACATCTGCCTTGATTATGGGGAGAATAGTGTTAACATCATTAGACATCAATACGATATTGAAAACCCAACGATAAATATATTAACACCAAATTATAGCCCCTATTTATGGGGTAAAATTATATTACAGAACTTAAAATTGTTTCTGCAAATGTTCCAGGTTCAATGACTGGTTTGTTATAAAATTGTTGGAAAGTTTTCTCCGTTGACCATCCTGCTGTCTTGAGGATTTGGTCGATAGGAACATCCAACTCATAGCTGCCGATGTAGCTGCAGCCCTGGTGGAGTGAGATTTAAAAATGCTAGTGTCTACTCCAGCCTTTATTAGGACCTGTTTTAGCCATCTAGAGATGGTCTGGACTGTCACTTTTTTGAGTGGCTGTTTGTAGCTGATTAAAAGTGACATTTCTTTGCCTCTGATAATCTTAGTATACTCCATATATAATAGTAAGTGTGATACAATACAGAGACGATCATCTGTCGGGTAGGCCCTGAATTCTGTTTATTAGGCCTGCTGACCCCTGTCTGTTCTGTTTGACTAATTCATTGATGTGAAAAGTTAAATTTCTAGATGAAATAGTCATGTTGTCCAGCCTTAGTTTCTGTAGCGACTGGACCCTTTGTGCCGTGACCAAGGCCATCAGCATGACTGTTTTCATAGTCAGTTTCTGTAGGGACAGAGCTGTAGCTGGAGACCAGTTTCTTAACATGGTCAGTACAATGCTCACATCCCATATTTGGGAGTACCTGGTTCTTGGGGGATTAACATTAAAAATGCCCCTCATGAGTTTGGTTACCAGGGTGTGTCCCAACAGAATGCCGCTCTGTTCCTTGTCACAGGTATGTTAACAGAGCGCTTCTGGCGCAGTTGATGGCACTATGAGTGAGCCTCTCATCGTAATGGAGGCTTGCCAGGAATTCCAGAACAGATGGGATGTTCATAGATCTGTGGGTGATGTTATTGTTGTGACGGTACTTTCCCCATATCGTGATGACACCAAGTACTGTTTTTTGGTGGACTGTCTGTGGGCCGCTGAAATAATATCCACTGTTCGGTCCGTCAGTCCCAGGTGTAGTAGAGGTGCTTTCAAACTCTACAAATTAATAGGTTTATATATAATTATGACATGGGTAACTTCCCCTTGTTGCGGGTTGAACCAGTAAATTAAGTCTATGATGGATGGTGATGCATGGTTCTAATACCATGTCGAGTATCACCGGGAACCATGGTTGATTAGGCCAATCGGGTACTATCAAAATACCAGATGCAGAGTCTTGCTGTATTTTCCTTAATATCCCTACTGATGAGGCAGAAAGGAGCGAATGCATAAATAAACAATATCCCCCAATGCAGCGAAAATGCATCTGTTGCCGCTGCCCCAGGTTCTGGTTCCCATGAACATAATTCGATAACTGGTGTGAGCCTGGATGCGAATATTCCATACCGTGCTGTAATTTCAGCAAATACATTTTTATCCAACATCCATTCAGTGTTTTCATTGAATTTGCGTGACCTGTTGTCTGCCACTAAATTTCGGTTACCTGGTAAGTAGGTAGCTGATATCCAAATATCTCTCTGGATACACTATTGCCAAATTGTGTTGGCCAGATTGTCACATGATGTCGATTTGTTTCCACCCATATGGTTGATATATGCTACCACGGTGGTGTTGTCAATTTGTAGTCTAACATACTGGTGATATAACCCAGAACAATATGACTTAAGGCCATGGAATGCACTTAACATTCCCAGGTAGTTTATGCCCAGTGTTTGTAATAATGTTGCCTCCTGTGCATTCCATCTCCCCCACAGCTGGAGATGGAATTGGTAGCATCCCAACCAAGTGCACTGGCATCAGTTTGTAGTACCATAGACGGGTTGCTGATAATGTTTGGATTGGAACAATGCCTAATGTTATCTTTCCACCATTTTAGTTCCATTATGGCCTCTGTTGGTAGCTTCATTGGTCTGTCAAAATGACCACCATAATTTTTGAGTGCTCGTATTTTAGCCCTCTGTAATTTTTGATAATGGAAAGGTCCGATTTGTGTGGCTGGAAACACAGCCACTATTATGCCAATTATTCTTGCTACCAGTCTGATGGATGGTTTTGTGATGTCAATGATTTTGCTGCAAGCCTCCATTAAGGCTGTAACCTTTTCTTTCGGCAAAGTCACTGACATGTGAACTGAGTTAAGGGTGTACCCCAGATGATCCATTGTGTTAAATAACATCCGTGGTCACCTCTAATGGGTACTGTATGGTAAGCATCTTTTAAATCGATGCTTGCCATGTAATAAGCTTAGGAAATCAATTGCATAGCAGTAACAAAGGTTTCCATCTAGGAATGAATATATAGTACGAAAGAATTCAAATTAGTCAAATCTATGATGATGCGGCAACCACCATCTTGTTTATGATAAAGATTTTGGACACGAATTCCTGTGATTCGTGTTGGGTTTCCTCCATTACTCCTTTTTATAAGGCCACTGTAGTTCAGCATGCGCTTTTGATTTTTCTTTGCCTGTAAGCACGAACATTCGGTTCGGTACATGCTGAACTGGAGGATTATGTTTTTGTATAAATTCTATGGTATAACCCTATACTTCTGAAAATATAATTGTCGGTAGTTAATTTATTCCATTGTAATTGTAATCTCCCACCAACCTCGTAAGGAACCAGACCCACCTACCTCCATGGTTACTATTGGTAGATTTGTTACTTTTTCGGCATCCTCCGTGGACATTGAGGCGCCGGTGTCTGGATCTGTAGTTGGGTCAATGTTGAGGGTTAGCTCATTCCCCAGGAAGGCCGGTCTGGGCCATGGCCTAAAATGACCGATGTTGAGTGTTCCTGGCCTTTGTGCTTTCACCAGTTTGTCTTGGCCGACTGGTGGTGCATAGGGGTGCCTTTTCTGGCCGAAGTAGTTTTTAGACGTTGCTTTAATGAGCCCCAGGGTTTTACCCTCTTCGTCAAGTTAAAAAAAAAAAATGTTTTGATAAGTTGCCTCCAAATAGTAATATTGGTGGCTTGGAGGTTCCAGGTTTGCATAGGCCTGCAAATTAGGGTCTAAAGCCGGTTGGATGGCACTTTTTCCTAATACTGTTTACTCGTATTGGTAGTTGCAAAATAAAGCCAGTGCATCCTGGTGGTCTTGTGTCATGTCTTTTTTGTTTATTGTGCGGGCGAAAACCGTAATTCCCGCTGTTAGGACTTTCAGAACTTTCTGTAGTTTCAAGTCCCTGGCTCTGATTGAGGCTCCGACATGTTTTCAAATACACTGGTTGACACTGGGAACATTCAGTGTTTTGCAGTACCCTGGTGGTAAGTGTCTTGCTGTGGTGTCCAATAATGCCTGTCCTTATAGTTGGTTGAATGACAAGTAGTCGATACTTGCTGCTATTTTAGGTTCCAGGTTTTGGCCAGTTTGGTCGGGTTGAATAAACTGGGACACCATATCCAATAGGTTTTCTTGCACCCCATGTGCACTAGGGGTATGTTCTGCACCCCTCTTCAGGGTCAGCCCAGAATTGACCCCCTGTACTCCCCTCTGATGAGGGAGAAACACTGTGCAGCCCTACAAGAGGTACTGCTGTAGGACTTACTAGCTGCCCACTGTGACTAGTCTCCATCTCCCGGAGCCTGTCACTTTGGAGTACTTGCTCCAACAGCCGCTCCAACTGGCTCCAATGCTCTCGGGCACTGGCCACTCGCGGCTGCTCCAGTTCCTGCAGCCGCTCCAACCGGCTCCAATGCTCACGTGCACTGGCCGTCGCGGCTGCTCCTGAAGCCGCTCCTGCTCCAGTTCCTGCAGCCGCTCCAACCGGCTCCAATGCTCACGGGCACTGGCCGTCGCGGCTGCTCTTGTTCCCCGCTCCCAGCCGCTCCAACCGGCTCCAATGCTCACGGGCACTGGCCGCTTGCGGCTGCTCCTGAAGCCACTCCAACCGGCCCCAATGCTCACGGGCACTGGCCGCTCGCGGCTATTCAGAGTCGGACTCATCGGAGTCAACGACTCTGTTAGTTTTTTGCTTCGCTCTACCGCCCGGCCGTGGCCGGTGCGGGAGCGAAGTCGAGCACAGCTGTTCCCATTACGGGAGATTGGCGTGCCGTTGGCTGCTGCTGCTGGCTGCCCGCAACTCCGCGGTTCTCCCCCGCCAGCTTTTCGCAGCCTTCGTGGATCTGGTCCATGTCTCCACCTGTAAGGTAAGTGGAAGGAACGCAGAGTCTCCTTACCTGCTGTTCCCGCCTTTCAAATTCTGTCGTTCCCCCTGCTGTGACTCGTTGCAATGCGTGTAGCGATATGACACGCATGCGTCCTGGCGGGGTTCTTCACGTAGTCACTCACGTGACTCCGAAGTAAAATTCCAGAGATTCACCACTCTGTGTGTAAAAAATGTTTTTCTCATCTCAGTCCTAAAAGATTTCCTCTTTATCCTTAAACTGTGACCCCTTGTTCTGGACTTCCCCAACATCGGGAACAATCTTCCTGCATCTAGCCTGTCCAACCCCTTAAGAATTTTGTAAGTTTCTATAAGATCCCCCCTCAATCTTCTAAATTCTAGCGAGTACAAGCCGAGTCTATCCAGTCTTTCTTCATATGAAAGTCCTGACACCCCAGGAATCAGTCTGGTGAACCTTCTCTGTACTCCCTCTATGGCAAGAATGTCCTTCCTCAGATTAGGAAACATGGAAGCCATCTCGAAGTTCGGATACATCTCTGGTCAGATCTTGGTGGGCAGAGGTGGAGGGGGTATGTGACATGTATGTTGTGAGATGTGGAGAGTAACTCCAAACTACACCAGTTGTTAATAAAGGTTCCATGCAATACAGGATGTCTCTGGTCCTGATCAGAGACCAGTACAATTCACACTAATGTACCAACAGGTAAAGTTTAATTTGATGTAAACCTCTGCAAGCCCGCACCTTTAAAAAGTGTAGATTCATTGAATCAAAGAACCATACAGCAGGGAAACAGTCCCTTCGGCCCAACCTGTCAATGTCAACGGAGATGACCCAACTAAGTTAATCCCATTTGCCCGTGCTTGGCTCAAATCCCATTAATGATCTGCTTTTAGCAAGAAGGGCATTGCATGGATTGACCAGGGAACATTATTCCATCTTTACGCTCTCTTCCACGAAGGACCTTCACAAGGCTCCAATGACACAAAGCCAGCTGGAGCCAATGTCCCTGTTCTTGGAGTTGGAAAACTTGTATCATACGGAAATGCTGCACAGTCGAGAATAATGTGGTGTGTTCACATCCCAGTAGAGTCCAACGGACTTCATGAAAATGAATTTAAATGGTTGGCTCATTTATGATACAAAGCCCGCACTGACAATTTTCTGTACACAGTGCATCAAGCGGTTTAACAGTAATGCATCTCCAGACTGATACTGAACATCTGACTCTTACATTATCTTTGATGATACATACTTGTGGTCAGCACAATGCACCTGGCAGTACAGAGTGTCCACATGGAACAGTAAGAGGAGATGATATAAACAATACAGCGATACATCATCCCTGGGTAGTTCACTTTTTCCATGTGTTATGATAGTCCGCATGTTAATGGAGAGGTAAGGAGGGAGTAGTTTATGGTCAACGAGTCATAGACTGTACTACATGGAAACAGGCCCTTCGGCCCTACTTGTCCATGCCGACCAAGCTGGTATTCAGCTAGTTTAGTTTAGTTTAGTTTAGTTTAGTTTAGTTTAGTTTAGTTTAGTTTAGTTTAGTTTAGTTTAGTTTAGTTTAGTTTAGTTTAGTTTAGTTTAGTGACACAAAGTGCTGGAGTAACTTAGCGGGTCAGGCAGCATCTCTGGAGAAAAAGGATGGGTGACTTTTCAGGACAGGACCCTTCTTCAGACTGAATGTGTTTAGTTTAGTTTAGTTTAGTTTACATACGTTTAGAGATACAGCATGGAAACAGGCCCTTCAGCCCACCGAGATCACGCTGACCATCGATCACCAGTTCACACCAGTTCCGTGTTATCCCTCGTTCTCATCCACTCCCTACACACCAGGGGCAATTTACTGGGCCAATTAACCTGCAAACCCGCACGACATTGGGATGTGGGAGGAGACCAGTACACCCGGAAGAAACTCATGCGGTCATAGGGAGAACGTGCAAACTCCACACAATGACACACAGGCAGCAGCCATGGTCAGGATCGAACCTGGATGTCTGGCGATGTGAGGCAGCGGCTCTACCCACTACGCCACTGTCGCCCCAAACTATCTGTCAGGGTATTGAATGGCCTGTTTACCCAGCAACACAGGAGACATTTACCTGAAAGCTTTCTTTCACCCCAAGCCATTCATTACAGCTAATCAACTCCACTGGGGGACAAAAGAAACAATGCTGTGTTCTCTCTCCAGGGACCTGCTTTATTTATTGCAAATATTTAGTCCTATTCACATATTAAATTCTTCTCTGAAATCGCCACGATCAAGCTGGCCACGAGTGCAGAGAGATGCGTATTTAGAAGGCCACAGTGCTCCTTGTATATACGAGGGGTTAACTGATTTCTCACGGCATTCAAGCCAGGGAATCGAAACTGAATTAATGCTGTGTGCCCTCCTCCCACCCCGCTCCTGCAATCTCGCATTGCTCCAAACTTATTGCAATGCCTGCACAGACTAAACCCGGCAAGATTATCAGGTGGCAATTCAGAAGAGTTGCAAGTTGTTAATGGGAATGGGTGTAAAATAAATAGGTTATTGATTGGCACCAAGGTGGAGGCAGCCCCTGTGTTTTCTGCAGTGACCTTGGCTTCCTCGATGTCCCTGCACGAAACACTGCAGTTAACAAACCTATTAGTAGTACAGGAGGCAATGTTCCCTCCAGCTACGTAATACCTGCTGCTGTTGGGGACAATTAGTCTAAGATATTTCCAAGAGTGTATGCGAGTGAGTGATGACTTGTTACAGTGTCAAGGATGAACCGATTTACAAACACACCAGGTTCCTCATGGTGACAAATATATCTAGAATCTCCTCGGCAATGTGCTGCATTGGTGCTGACTGTTTTGCCCATTTCCTTTACACTCCTCTTCAGTAACCTCACTCAATATTTCAGCTGATCAGATTTATCGAAGGTCGCATCATGGAAACAGGCTCCTCGGACGCCCGAGTCAACGCTGACCATCGATCACCCTTTAGACATCAGAGATACAGCGTGGAAACAGGCCATTCGGCCCAGCGAGTCCGTGTCAACCAGCGATCACCCTTTAGTGTTTTAGAAGAGAGATACAGCATGGAAACAACCGTTTCGGCCCACCGATTTCACGCCGTCCAGCGATCATCCCATACACTAGCACTATCCTACACACACTAGTGCCAATTTTACAATTTTTCCCAAAGCCAATTAACCTACAAACCTGTGTTTCTTTGGAGTGTGGTTGGTGAGTGGGCAGAAGCAAGGCAGATGCAGTATAATGTGGATAAATGTGAGGTTATCCACTTTGGTGGCAAGGACAGGAAGGCAGATTATTATCTGAATGGTGTCAGATTAGGAGAAGGGAAGGTGCAACAAGATCAGAGAGTGCTTGTACATCAGTCACTGAAATTAAGCATGCAGGTACAGCAGGCAGTGAAGAAAGCTAATGGCATGTTGGCCTTCATTATGAGAGGATTTGAGTTTAGGAGCAAGGAGGTCCTACTGCAGTTGTACTGGGCCCTGGTGAGACCGCACCTGGAGTATTGTGTGCAATTTTGGTCTCCTAATTTGAGGAAGGACATTATTGCCATTGAGGGTGTGCAGTGTAGGTTCATTAGCTTAATTCCCGGGATGGCGAGACTGACATATGATGAAAGAATTGGTCGACTGGCCTTGTATTCGCTGGAATTTAGAATGAAAGGGGATCTTATAGAAACATATAAAATTGAGGGAGTCCAGAACCAGGGGTTACAATTTAAGAATAAGGGGTAGGCCATTTAGGACTGAGATGAGGAAAAGGTTTTTCACCCAGAGAGTTGTGAATCTGTGGAATTCTGTCATGTGGAATGGCCTACTCCTGCACCTATTTTCTATGTTTCGATGTTTCTTCCCCTTTCTATGGAACCGTAGCACTCAGAGAAAAACCTAGGCTGTCACAGGGAGAATGTAAAGAACAACACCAGTATTGAATGACACTGCTCATTGAAAGAGTTTATTAAAAGACACGTCATGGAAACAGGTCCATCGGCCCACCGACCATCACTAGTGCTATGTTATCCCACTTTCGCTTCCACTCCCTACACGCTCGAAGCAATTTACACAGAGGCCAATTAACCTACAAACCCGCACATCTTCGCGACGTGGGATGAAACCCACGCGATCACAGGTAGAACGTGCAAACTGAGTTGATATTTCAGTCTTACCCTGTGACATTAGCACGTTGTTCTGATCTCACAGACTGTTTTCTGAGAGTTTTTTATTACTGACCTCACACCATCAAGAAACACATCAGCACTTTATTGCTGAGGCAATTGTTCTCCTCTTCTCCAGTTTATTTCTCATTTTCTAACTAACGTGGCAAAGTTTAAAGATGTGCGAAGCAGGTATCTTACACAGCGGGGGTGGTGTGTGCCTGGAACGCGCTGCCAGGAGTGGTGGTGGAGGAAGATACGATAGTGGCATTTAAGAGGCTTTTAGATGGGCACATGCATATGCAGGGAATGGAGGGATATGGATCATGTGTAGGCAGAGGAGATTAGTTTAGCATGGCATCATGTTTGGCACGAACATTGTGGGCTGAAGGGCCTGTTCCTGTGCTGTACTGCTCTACGTTCTATATTCTGCACTCACCCCTCCACCATTCCCGCTATCTTTCCTTTATTAAAATCTGGCCAAGTTGTTCCATCACATTCCCAATACCCCTAACTCGCATTCCCCGTCCCACACCTTCCGTCATGCCCCCTGCTGTATTTTGTACCACAGAGTTAAGTCATTTTCTTCACTGCATCAAGAAAAACACCCTGATGAAGATAGAGGGGACACTGCCGAAGCTGGAATCTTGCACAGAACACAATATGCAGGAGTAACTCAGCATGTCAGACAGCATCTCTGGAGGACAGGGAAAGGCAACGTTTCGAGCCGGTCCTATTCTTTAGACTTTCAGAGCCCCATCTCTCTGCTTCATTGGAGATCCTCAAACTATCTTTAATCGGACTTTACTGGAATTTATCTCGAACTACTGTCAATGTTATTCCCTTTATCCTGTATCTGTAAACAGTGGATGGCCTGATTGTAATCATGTATAGTCTTTCTGCCGACTGGATAGCACGCAACAAAAAAGCTTCTCATTAACCCTTGGTACACGAGACAATACACTAAACTAAACTAAACTAAAGGCGCTATATAAATCCCATCCATTATTATTATTACTCATGATAGACACAAAATGCTGGAGTAACTCAACGGGACAGGCAGCATTTCTGGAGAGATGGAGTGGGTGACGTTTTGGGTCGAGACCTGAAGAAGGGTCTCGACCCGAAACGTCACCCATTCCTTCTCTCCTGAGATGCTGCCTGTCCCGCTGAGTTACTCCAGCATTTTGTGTCTGTCTTCGATTTAAACCAGCATCTGCAGTTCCTTCCTAAACTGAGCTCATGCCCTTCTAAGGTTTTATATATCAGATATTAATTAATTTTACTCTTTTTTTAACACTGTCTTTACTGGAATTAATTAGCCTGTACATAAGGGCTTACAACTGAGGTTCTGGTTGTTGAACAAGGATTAAGTTTGGGGACTGGACCATTAGTAACTAAATTAATTGAATACAAGAGGGGTCATCTTCAGCTGGTCAACCATGGAACAAATTGCCTGCCTGTTGCAGAACCTGATCGATTTCCATTTTCATTTTACACCCATGATCTCCCTCAGACAGACAAGGGGTAATTCGGCGCAGTTCTTTACACGCTGTTTGCGTGTGGCCATCGCAGCTTCTCTTCGAGAAAGTCGAGGAGAATGGGGTTAAGTCAGCTGTGTGACAAAGGCAGGAAGTAACTGGGGAAATCTGGCAGGCATGACGATGGACAGCGAAGGAAATATATCAGGACCTCAAGCAGCACAAACTAAAAATGTTCTGGAGAATTAAAATCCAATACATTCCTGTCTTATGCTGTGGAAAGCAGATGGCAATGAGACAAATTCAATAAAGTAACTGAAAGCATTTGTAAAAGTTATTTACAACCCATAAACTGGCAAAATAACATGGATAGGTTGGAACCACAATCCCTGAAGAGGGGTCTCGATCCAAAACGTCACCCATTCATTCTCTACGGAGATGCTGCCCATCCCCCTGAGTCGCTCCAGCATTTTGTGTCTATCTTCGATGTAAACCAGCATCTGCAGTTCCTTCCTTCACATCCCAATCCTATACTTTAGTTTAGTTTATTGTCATGTGTGCTGAGGTACAGTGAAAAGCATTTTTGTTGCTTGCTATCCAGTCAGCGGAAAGACTACACATGATTACAAAATGTGTGGGAGGGAACTGCAGAAGCTGGTTTACACCGAAGATAGACACAAAATGCTGGCGTAACTCAGCAGGGGAGGCGGCATCTCAGGAGAAAAGGAATGGGTGAAGGAAGATGTCACCTATTCCTTTTCTCCAGAGAAGCTGCCTGACCCGTGGAGTTACTCCAGTATTTTTGTGCCTATACATGGTGACAATCAAGCCGTCAACAATGTACAGATACAGGATAAAGGGAATAACGTTTAGTGCAAGATTGGGAAATATATAGAAAGATTGGGAAAGATGTGATCGGCATTGCCTCACCTAGCGTAGAAAGATCGATCATCTTATAACAAGATTGAAATTATTCACAGTTTTCCTGCCCCTGGGCGGTGTAAATAGAGGCAATCCATGGAAATGTGAATGCATTAAGCTCCTGAAACATCATGGTGAGGGAATCAGCATCACGGCCTTCCTGTCTCACAAATTAGAGTGCCTTAGAGCTGGCGTAGGGCTCCAGGAGATGAGTATCTGAAGGACAATCTTAAGAAAATGTTAATACAGGCACCGAAAGCAACCCAACAGACCCAAGTCTGGAGAAGTCAGTCAACAAATGTTGCGTCGCTGAGAGTAGGGTTAGTCTGCCATCTGGTGTTCAAAGTGTCAACTTTAGTTTAGTTTAGTTCTGAGATACAGCACGGAATCAGGCCCTTCGGCCCATCGAGTCCCTACACACACTAGGGACAATTTACATTTATACCAAGCCATTAACCTACAAACCTCAACGTCTTTGGAGCGTGGGAGGAAACCGAAGATCTCGGAGAAAACCCACGCTGTCACGAGAAGAACGTACAAACTCCCTACAGACAGCACCCATAGTCGGGATCAAAGATATCTTTGGTCGGGATTGAACACGGGTCTCTGGCGCTGTAAGTGCTGTAAGGCATCATCTCTACCGCTGTGCCACCGTGCCGCCCTAATCCCATCTTATTCACTGAACGCAACATAACGTTAGGGGCACTTGGATGGGCACAAGGCGCTGCCAGGGCTGATTGTGGTGCCAGATACAATAGTGGTGTTTAAGAGGCTTTTAGGTAGGAACATGGTTGTGCGGGGAATGAAGGAATATGGATCACTTGCTGGCAGAGGAGATTTGTTTAACTTGACATCGTGTACAGCACGGCGATTGTGGGCCGAAGGGCCTGTTCCTGTACTGTACTATTCCACAGAGTTCAGACGCAAGGAACTGCAGATGCTGGAATCTTGCGTGGAAACAAAGTGCTGGAGTAATCAGTGAGTCAGGCGGTGTCTCTGGAGGACACGGACAGGCGATGCTCCGCGTCAAAGCCCTTCTTCAGAGTCTGAAGATGGGTCCTGACCTTCCATGTCACCTCTCCATGTCCACTAGTATGCTGCCTAGCCTGCTGGGTTACTGCAGTATTTTGTGTTCGGCGCTGTTCTGTTTTATGTTCTAAGATTCACAACTAATTCTAACCTGCGGGGAAATGACATCTTCCACTGCTTGTCTCAGAGAAACATCACTTCTATTGCAAGCCCACGCATTCCCTTTTCTACCAAATTCCTTGCGCTGTACTTTGAAATAAAAGTCAACTTCTGGTGATGAATATTACAGCCCCCAGCTGATGCAAAAGGACATTGTGATGGTGGCATTTAGGAGACATTCGGATCAGCGTTTCCACTTTGAAGGAAATTACCCGAAATTCTGGAAATTCTGGTTGTCTTCGGGTAATGTTAGGGAACTGAATTATTTTCCCAACTGCGCATGTGCGACTGCCGCCACAACTGTGCACACGCGGATACCGGGCCCACTGCGCACGCACGGGGAGACGCAAAGGGGTCCAATGTACTTGTATATTTACGACCATCTGCACCTGTGCAGTTGGGGGAAGTCCGTCAGCCGCGTCACAATTGAAAAGGAGCAGTGGGCCCAATATCCACTCGTGCACAGTTAGGTGCGGCAGTCGCACGTGCGTAGTTGGGGAATGTTTACCGGGACGGGAAATACCATCAAACTCCAGGTAATTTGGAATACTATTTCAGGAAAAAAAAATGGAAGCACTGATTCGGATCGGCATATAGACATGGAAGGATATGGATTATATGCAGGCAGATAAGAGTTGATCTTGGCATCATGAACGCACAGACATTACGGGCCGAAAGGCCTGTTCCTGTGCTGTACTGTTCTCTGTTCTATGTTTTAGTCCTATGTTCAACTCCCACGATGAATGTTTTGGAAAAGAGAAGGTATCGCTTCGCTTTCTCAAACAAAGAGTGGAAAAGTTTTCAGCTTCTCTGGCCAGTTTTGGGAGCAGATTGCTGGTTCATTAGAGCTCTCCTAGACTTCCACACCAGGATTAGGGATGCATGAGTGTCCATTGATAATGAGCTCCATTCATACAAAGGGTGGTGGGCATGTGGAACGTGCAGCCAGAGGAGGTAGTAGTTGAGGCAGGTACTATAGCAGCATTTGGAAAACACTTGGACAGGTATGTGGATAGGAAATGTTTGGAAGGATATGTTCCAAATGCGGGCAGGTGTGACTAGTGCAGATGAGTTGGCATGGGACAAGTTCATAACCTCATAAGTTATTGGAGCAGAAATTGGCCATTCGGCCCATCAAGTCTACGCCGCCTTTCAATCATGGCTGATCTATCTTTTGCTCTCAATCCCATTCTCTTGCCTTCCCCCCCATAACCCCAGACACCTTTACTAATCAAGAATGTGTCAATCTCAATCTTCAAAATATTCAGACAAGGAGAAGACTTCCCCTGTGGATTATTTCCAGCGAATTGTTAAAACCTTTCAGGAGAAGATTGATACACCATTTCCTTTCCAAGGATGGGGAGGATGAATTCGACCACTGACGGGGCAGCGTATTGTAGGACAGTGCCTTGTAGCCTCACCCCTGAGCTGTATCATCTGGATGTACTTTAGCGTCGACCTCTTGGCTATGAATTGATCGATTCACCACACGCAGCCAAAAACTGAGCACCCTCCCTAGACCGAAGTTAAACACATGGATTTTTAATACTGAACAAAGAGCATCAGTGTTGATCCCTCCAAGAAGCAGACACTCTGCTGGAGTCCCGGCAGCCGACTGCTTTTTGGACCCTGACGTCATCCGTGCTTCTTGGACGTGATGTTCCTGGCTCAATTGGAGGACGCCACTAAGACACCAGTTGACCTACAGCTCCTCGCGTGCTGCTTTCAAGGGGAAGTTCCGGAACCTCTCTGGGACCTCTTCCCCCTTGGCTGGCTTCTTGTAGAACCCCAAGGATTCGAGAAGGCCGGAGATCTCATCGGCCGTCATACCCAGGACAGGCAAGCTCTGTGGGAGGAACATCCAGCAGTGGTTGAGGACACAAACTCTACCTGACAACATAGACACCGGGAACACTGCTGAGTTGGATTCACGGGAGGCAGTCTTGGAAGGGGCGATGCTCCTCAAACTGCGGAGCATCCTGGGCAATACAGCTCACCCCCTCCATGACACACTGGTCAACCTGAGGAACACCTTCAGCAACAGACTGGTTCCACCAAGATGCAGGACAGAATGCCACAGGAGATCCTTCTTCTAAAACTGTACAACTCCTCCCACTTCAGTCATGGGGTAGACTGAGACTGATCCCCCCCTATTCTAGTTTCATATCGTATCGTATCAAGTTACTCCAGCCCTTTATATCTTTTGTCTTGTTGATAAATAGTTTAGTTTATTATTGTCCATGGACCCAGTTACGTGCTCTCCAGTCAGTGGAAAGACTATACATGGTTACAATCGAGCCATCCACAGTGTACAGACACAGGGTAAAGGGAATAACGTCTAGTGCAAGATAAAGCCTAGTAAAGTCCAATTAAAGATAGTCCGAGGGTCTCCAATGAGGTAGATGGAAGGCCAGGAGCTCTCTCTAATTAGTGATAAAATGATTTGGTCACCTGAAAGTCGACTGTATTTCTTAAGGAGGCTAAGGTCATTCAACATCTGCCAACCCCTGCTGTGCAGTGCCTACCATTCAGTGGTGGCCAGTGCTCTGTTTTTTGCTGTGGCCTGTTGGGGAGAAGGCGCCCGCATAGCGGACAAAAACAGACTGGACAAGCTGATCAGGAAGGCCGGCTCAGTGGTCGGGGCTGAGCAACTAACGGTCCAGCAGGTGGCAGAGGCCAGAACTCTGAACAAACTGGGTTCAATAATGACCAACCCCACTCACCCACTCCACGCCCTGAAGGTGATCAAGAGCAGCATCTTCAGTCAGAGACTGATTGCACCAATGTGCAAAACTGAGAGATATAGGAAGTCTTGTATACCAGCTGCTATAAGGTTTTACAATGCACAAAAATAACTTTGCACTTTTTTAGTATTCATTCATTGTATTTTAACTTATTAAGTATGGAAGCTATCTGAGGAAATGTGTGGTGTTATGTCTGCCTTGAAGCTGTTGTGGCATTGTAATTTCCTGTAAAGGATTATTAAAGGATCTATCTATCTATCTATCGATAACAGCTTGGAAGAAACTGTACCTGAATCTGGAGGGGTGCGTTTTCATACTTCTGTACCTCTTGCCTGATGGGAGAGGGGAGAAGAGGCGGTGATCGGGATGAGACTGGTCCTTGATTATGCTGGTGGCCTTGCTGTGGTAGATGGAGTCAATGGAAGGGAAGTTGGTTTGCACGGCGGATGTAGACACTAGGAACTATTTTATTTTATTTTAAGGAATTATTCCAGTACCTTCTGTCTTTTTTCTAGTCGACATATGGAATTGATTGGTGAAGATTGGCATCATTTTCAGCGCAGACATTGTGGGCCGAAGGGTCTCTTCTCCTATCAACAACTAGCGGGCAGTCCTGAGCTACTTTCTACCTCATTAGACTATGTTTACTGAACTTTATGTTGCACTAAACATGATTCTCTTTATCCTGTATCTGTACACTGTGGACGGCTCGATTTTAATATAGCCTTTCCGCTGACTGGTTAACACGCAACAAAAGCTTTTCACTGTACCTCGGTACACATGACAATAAACTAAACTACACTAAAAACCAAAGTAAGTGGAACAACAATTGTAGAGCTATCGAAAAAGACGAAGGGAAGGGCACTAATTGGATAGTGTTTTCAACGAGCCAACATGGCTACAAAGGACTGCATTGACTTCCTCGATGTTGCATCAGTAAATAACTCTGTTCTTTGTTAGCTTGGTGATCTGAGGCGTTGAAGAGCATCATCTCGATGTGACACTGTTCCTTTTATCTCTGCGAGGCAGAGGCATAACACACACCGATGGCTGGATACCGACGCCTTGTGTCGGCAAACTATAGATACCACCACAGGGTCTGTGTCACAAGGAGCATGTACAAAACTCCGTACAGACTGCACCCGTGGTCAGGATCGAACTCTGGCGCTGTGAGGCAGCAACTCTACCGCTGCGCCACTAGTTATTCTTTAGTATAGAAATACAGCGCGGAAACAGATCCTTCAGCCCACCGAGTCCGCACCGACCAGCGATCCCCGCACAGTAATACCATCCTACACACACTGGGGACAATTTACAATTTTACCTAAGCCAATTTGCCTACAAACTTGTACATGTTTGGAGTGTGGGAGGAAACTGGAGCACCTGGCGAAAACCCACGCAGGTCACAGGGAGAACATACAAACTCTTGTACAGACAGCACCAGTAGTCAGGATCGAACCTGGGTCTCTGGCGCTGTAAGGTAGCAAATCTACCGCTGCACCGCCATCAACAAAGTTATGCTTTCCCCATTGGGGAATTGATCGCAGGTCCCCCATATGACAGGCAGGGATATAACCGCTATACTATCGTGGAACTGGCATCTAATGAGGACTTGGCACCAATGCCGTGTAAAAGTGCAAAGAGAAACTAACCTTTACAACGTCACCCTTCAGGTTGTAGAAATGCATCTGCGGTTCCTGGTTCTCCTGCAGCTCGTACTTCAGATTGTGACTGGGAGATAGGTTTAAGGAAATCGGCCTTGAGACCCGACACCAGTGAATGTACGAGAAGCTTCCCCTTTGTGCCCGTTCCTTGTGGCCACACCTGACAATCCCGCTAAATCCAGGTCATCCCGCAAAATCCAGGTCAGGCCACAAAACTGGGACGTCGGCCCAACCTGGAGCGGAAGTGAGAGCTCTGACGGGAACAGGGCTGAGGAGAAAGTGGCTGAGGGACTTCATTCTGTGGCACAGTGGGGCAGGTAGAGGTTACAAGTGCATTACCGCAATGGTCTCACGTAGGCACAGAGACATTAGTTGGAACTAAGCCCTTTGACCTACCAAACCCACGTTGACTCAGGCACCTATTTTTACATTAATCCAAACCTAACTCATTTTATTCTCCTTGCATTCCCATCAAAGTAAGACTAGCCCAATATTCCAACTTGGTCAGCATGGACAAGACGGACCAAATGGCCTGTTTCTGTGCTGTACAGCTCTATGACAGATCTATAGAGCGATAGAGTTATATGGCATGGAAACAGGCCCTTCGGCCCAACTTGCCCATGTTGACCAAGGATCCCCATCTACTATAGTCCAACCTGCCTCGTTCTATATTCTTCTAAACCTTTCCTATCCATGTACCTGTCCAAATGTCTATTAAATGTTGCTATAGTACCTGTCTCAACTACCTCCACTGGCGTCTCATTCCATATACCCACCACCTTCTGAGTAAAAACGTTACCCCTCAGGCTTGTACGGAATCTTTCCCCTCTAACTTTAATCCTATGTCCTCTGTTCTGGATTCCCTTATCCTGCGCAAAAGACTCACTATCCCTATTCACCTCATGATTTTATACCCTTGTATAAGATCTCTTCTCAACCTGTGCTCCAAGGAATAAAGTCCTAGCCTCCTCTCCCTAAAGCTCCTGCCAACATTCTCCTAGATCTAAGAGTATGCATACAATTACAATATTCTATCGACCTAAATCGGTAGATAGAATATTATCCCTGATTAGGAAGTATTTAGAGGGTGAGTGGAGAAGATTTACTCTGTACATGTACTCTGCACCTTGCACATCTTTGTAGGTGAATTGGCATCTGTAAATTGCTCTTAGTGTGCAGGGAGTGGATGAGAAAGTGGGATAACATGGAACTGGTGTGAACAAGTGATGGATGGTTGGCATGGACTCGGTGGGCCATAGGGCCCGTTTCCATGTTGTATCTGCAAGCCTTGCAGACCGCTCCTGTACCTCTGTCCTTGCAGAACGCTCCTGTACCTCTGTCCATGCAGACTGCTCCTGTACCTCTGTCCATCGGGACATCTCAAAACACACATCTGCCTTTTAAAATATTGGCCCCGATTGTAATCTGGGAAATAAACTCTCTCGAAAATGGGGAGGAGGGAGTTACGAGCGGCTGTTAAAGGCTTCCATGAATAGTGGGTTCATTAGAACAATGAAGCCAACATTAATCCCTAGCCTTGACTTATCTCTTTAAGTAAAATTGAATATAATGGGTGGTTGTAGCTACATAAAATGCCTATTGATATTACTGAAGTCTTCAGCAATTTATCCTGAGTTTGGACATCTTGTATTTGGAAGAACAGATGCATTGAGAATCACTGTGGTAAATGAGAGAAGGGGCTGACTTTTCATTGCATGTGTGAAGGATACTACAATGCCAAGCGGTCCATGAGGAACTGATAGAGTTCTGGCATCTTCTTAATTGATCATCCGACCAAACTGGGAGCCTGCAAAACAAAATCATAATGGGAGATACTGCAGCATTGGCGGAGGCGGCAGCGGGGGGCCCTACAGCAGCCGGGTGAGCGTGCGGAACGAGTGCGGTCTGCGGCAGCCGCACGGAGCGGCGGTGGAAGGAGCCGACGGCATCGCGCTGGGCCAGGCCGACCCCTACTTCAACAATCCAGTGCCGCCAGGACACCGGGTCTTAAAGTGAGAAAATAAGAAACTGCAGATCTCCTTGGGCTAAGATCGGACTTTTCAGAGACTTGGGAGATGCAAGATGGTGTCTGAATGTGGCGACTCTCTGCGTGCTGTTCCACAAGAGGATCTATTGTACTCATGTGTAGGGTGATTTGACTGGATAGCGTGCAGAACAAACTTTTCAATGTGTCTCTGTGCATGTGACGATAAATAAAACAAACCCAACTGAATGCAAAACTGATGACTTTATCTTTCCCTGCTGTGGGATTGATTAGAGTAACAGATGTTGAAGGATTCTTCTGTTGTACAATTCACCAGAGAGTGGTGGGTACCTGTAACACGCTGCCAGGGTGGTGGTGGAGTGCGGTTGAAGGGACTGTTGGATAGGGACATGGATATGCAGGGAGCAGGGACATATGGATTACGTGCAGGCAGGGAGGTCAGATATTCAGCACGAGCATTGTGGGCCAAAGGGCCTGTTCCTGTGCTGTACAGTTCTGTTTGATGTTTAGGTTTAGGTTTATTATTGTCACGTGTACTGAGGTACAGTGGAAAGATTTGCTATCCAATCAGATCAGATAATACTATACATAAATACAATGAAGCCAAACTCAAGTACATTCAGTAGAGCATAGGGGAAGATGCAGAGTGCAGAATATAGTTCTCAGCACTGTAGCGTACCAGACCCAGAGCCAAAGTCCAATGACCGCAATGGGGTATCGATGAATCGGACAGTATTCTAGCTTATGGAAGGATCATTCAGAAGCCTGATAACAGAGGGGAAGAAGCTGTTCCTGAGTCTGGTGGTACACACGTTCAAACTTCTGTATCTTCTGCCCCACTATATGCTTATGTTCAACATATATCTGTGTTCGATGTTCTATGTCTGTGGTCTATGATTTATGATCTATGTGTTATTATCTATGTTCAATATCCATGCTCTATGTTCTATTATCTATGTTCTATGATGTATGTTCTATTATGTATATTCTATGTTCAATGTTTTCGGGATATAGAATTAATTGGAATAAAAGCGAAATCATGCCAATAACAAAATTCAATTTACATACAATACAACAATCCCCTTTTAAAATAGTTAAAGATAAATTTAAATACTTAGGAATCTATGTAACTAAGACATACACCTCTTTATTTAAACTAAATTTCCCACCCTTACTGAATAAACTACATAAGAATATTCAATACTGGAAAACACTCCCCATTTCTATGCTTGGGAGAATTAATGCTATAAAAATGATTTTTTTACCGCAACTGCTGTACCTACTTCAATTAATTCCGATATATATCCCAAAAACTTTTTTCAAAAAAGTCGATTCCATTGTTACAAGTTTTGTCTGGGATTATAAGAATCATAGAATAAGTAAAAAACATTTATGTAAATCAAAGATAAATGGAGGTCTGGCTTTGCCAAATTTCTTATTTTATTTTTGGGCAGTCCATATTAAAAACATGAATTTTTGGCTGGAAGAAATGGATCAACAACCAGATTGGCTAATGATGGAAAAGGAAGACTGTCTACCTTTTGAAATTGGACCGATCATATTTGCCCCCACAAAACTGCACAAAAAAACCTATAAAGAAAACCCCATAATACATAGTGGAATACGAATTTGGATACAAATAAAAAAAGATTTAAAATTGAATAATATACCACTATGCCTTCCCATTGTAATTAATCCTTTATTCAAATCATCCTTTATGGACAAAGGTTTCACACAATGGAAAAATTATGGAATCAAAAATATAGGACATCTTTATGGGAAAGGTACTTTTCTTTCATTTCAAGAGTTACAACAGAATTATGGACTGCACTCAAATAATTTCTTCAGATATCTACAAATTAGAGATTATGTTAAATCTAATACACAAGTCTACAGGAATAGGGAATCAGAAATTCTTGATGAATGTCTGAAGAAGCATCCTAATACTGAAAAACTAATAGCTTATATTTATAACACCCTACTAAATAACGAGGTACCACCGACCGAACCATATAGATACAAATGGGAAAATGAAATAGGTCATCCTATCACGAAAGATATGTGGGACGAAAGTTTACAACAAATACATCAATGTTCATTAAATGCCAGACATACTTTAATACAATTCAAGGTCTTACATAGACTACACTTCTCTAAAATAAAACTAAATAGAATCTTCCCACAAATCTCTCCTATTTGTGATAAATGTCTACATTTAGAGGCTAATTTAACACATACGTTTGCAAACTGTATAAAACTTAAACATTTCTGGACTGATATTTTTGAAATAACTTCAGAAGTTATTAATACAAAACTGGACCCAGACACAAAATTAATAATACTTGGAATATCAGAACAAAGCTTAACACTCACAACAAACCAAATAAATTTCCTCAACTACAGTATAATAACCGGAAAAAAATTAATATTAAAATTTTGGAAAGGCCCTACAACCCCTACAATTAAAATGTGGATTACGGAAATGTCGGAGACCCTATACTTAGAAAGAATTAGACTTGTCTTAATGGACATACAAGATCTTTTCCATAAAATTTGGGCTCCATTCATTAACTATCTGAAGGGATAGATTGGCATAGCACGAGGACACAACTGAAACTTGAACTCAGGAATAGATGAAAAGCTATACTTTATAACCTACGAACCTATCTCCATTGATGTATTACAGGTAACCCATTCCACTTCCCTTGTTTTTCTGTTGTGTTTTTTTATTTTTTTTTGCTTTCTTTTTTATTTGTAACTTTCTACCCTCTCTTTTTCCCTCTTTCTATAAAAAATAAAAACACTAGAAGCAGAAGTAATTGATAATGGAAAATTTTAATAATGTATGACTGATGTATATGAAAAGTTTTTTTACTATAATATGTAACTACATTTTATAATATGTCTACTTCTAATAAATAAATTAAAAAAAAAAAAAAAATGTTGTATATTCTATGTTCTTTCTATGATCTCTGTTCTATGATCTATGTTCTAGTACGGATGTTTGATGTAGTCAATTCTATGCTCTATGTTATGTTCTATGTTCTATGTTACATGTTCTATGTTCTATGTTCTATGTTATGTTCTATGATCTATGTTCTATGATCTATGTTACATGTTCTATGTTCTATGTTCCATGTTCCATGTTCTATGTTCTATGCTCTATGTCCTATGTTCTATGTTCCTCCCCCTCCCGTGGATGGAGCAGAGACTCACCACCAGTGTAGCTCGGGCTATCTCCACTCCTGGCTGATCCACAGGCCGGTCTTCCCCCTGCCCGTTAGTGTGGGGTAGAGTCAGCAACAGAGCCCACAGGAACAGCGGCCCCAGCATCACAGCCCGACCGAGGCAGGAGAAGGAGGATACATGGCAGAGCCTGGTCTTATAACGGGCTGGGGCAGAGAGAGGCGAGCAGCTGAAGGGGGAGAACGTGTCGGGAAAGCGTTGGTGAATGAGGTCTCGTTGACGGTGAGGTCACACTGTCAACACTGGCCTCAGGGCTGTTGGCCTGCAGCGAGGTGGTTCGATTCGATTCCCCCACACCTGCAACAGGTGGCAGCATAATCTCTTTCTCAGAACAGGCTCGGCGCGCCTCGTCAGCTCTACAAGCCGAACCTGAAGCCAGCTGCTGCAAGCAAGCATAACATGGCTGCAAGCCAGAACAGTGGCCCAAGGGAACGTGTGAGAATCAAATCCCAGAAGAAACCGAGCATTTGTCAGCTAAGGCACAAAATATGACACCAATGAGTAGGAAGGAACTGCAGATGCTGGTTTCAACCAAAGATAGACACAAAAAGCTGGCGTAACTCAGTGGGACCGGCAGCATCGTTCCTCTATAATCTTTGGGCAGCATCTCTGGAGAGAAGGATTGGGTGACGTTTTGGGTCGAGACCTTTCTTTAGACCACATAGGGTGGTTTATTCGCCAATATTTATAGCATAATGGTCTGAATAATTGGTTATAGGTGGCACAGTGGCGCAGCTGGTAGAGCCGATGCCTCGCAGCGCCAGACTACGGGTTCACACCTGACTTCCGGTGTAGCCTGTGTGGAGTTTGCACGTTCTCCCTGTGACCACGTGGGTTTCCTCCGGGTGCTCCGGTTTCATCCCACATCCCAAAGATGTGCGGGTTTGTAGGTTGATTGGCCCTCATTAAATTGCCTCTTGTGTGTAGGGGGTGGATGTGAAAGTGGGATAACATAGAACTAGTGTGAACGGGGGAGATCGATGGTCGGCGGGGGTTCGAGGGGCCGAAGGACCTGTTTTCATGCTGTGTCTCTGAACTGAAGTAAAGCACAGCTGCAGTCCTGCATACACATGTGTGGTAATGGCTACAGGAAGGACATAATGGCACTGGAGACAGTGCAGAGGAGATCCCACAAGATGTAGCCAGGGATGGAACATTGCAATTATGACGTCTGGCTGGAACTTAGAGTCACAGAGCTGTACAGCACAGAAGCAGGCCCTTCGGCCCACCTTGTCCATGCCGACCAAGCTAGCACACTGGGCTAGACCCATTTTCCTGCACTTGCCCTAAAGCCCTCTAAACCCTTCCTATCCTTATATCCGCCCAAAAATCTTTTAAAAGTTATAATTGTATCCGCTTCTATAGCTTCCTCTTGCAGCTCCTTCCAGATACAGACTAGCCTATGATGTTACCTGGGCTTGCAGGCTTATATTATAGGAACAGGTTGGATAGGCTGGGGCTTTGGAGTGCAGGAGGCTGAGGGGTGACCTTATTAGGTGTACAAGATTATGGGGGGCATGGATACAGTGAATGCTCACAGTCGTTTTCCCAGGGGAGAGGTTTCCAAAATCGGAGAGCATTGGCTTAAGGTGAGATGGGAGAGACTTAAGAGGGAATTCAGAGGAAGCATTTCACTCAGAGTGTAGGCAGTATCTGGAATAAGCTGCCAGAGGAAGCTACAGAATGGGCATACAATTACAATACTGAAAAGACATCAAGTCAAGTCAAGTTTATTCGTCACATACACATACGAGATGTGCAGTGAAATGAAAAGTGGCAATGCTCGCGGACTTTGTGCAAAAAGACAAACAAACAAACAACCAAACAAACTATAAACACAATCATAAACACACACATATTCTTTTACATATTAAATATTGTGGGCGGAAGGAAAAACGTTCAGTAAAGTTAGTCCCTGGTGAGATAGGAGTTTACAGTCCGAATGGCCTCTGGGAAGAAACTCCTTCTCAACCTCTCCGTTCTCACAGCATGGCAACGGAGGCGTTTGCCTGACCGTAGCAGCTGGAACAGTCCGTTGCAGGGGTGGAAGGGGTCTCCCATGATTTTATTGGCTCTGGAGTTGCACCTCCTGATGTATAGTTCCTGCAGGGGGGCGAGTGAAGTTCCCATAGTGCGTTCGGCCGAATGCACTACTCTCTGCAGAGCCTTCTTGTCCTGGGCAGAGCAATTCCCAAACCAGATTGTAATATTTCCAGACAAGATGCTTTCCACGTTTGGACAGATATATTTAGCTGCAAGGAACTGCAAATGCTGCTTTACACAAAATGGGACACAGAGTGCTGGAGTAACTCAGCGGGTCAGGCAGCATCTCCTGGGAAACATCGACAGGTGATGTTTGGGGTCGGGACCCTTCTTCACGCTCCTGAAAGACGTTTGCTGATTCTCTGAATGAGCAGTTGGAACTGCAGAATTGACTATGTCCACTGGGTGGTGCTGTCTGCTCACAAACCAAGCAGGATATGTGGCAGGTGTTTAAGAAGGAACTGCAGATGCTGGAAAATCGAAGGTACACAAAAATGCTGGAGAAACTCAGCGGGTGCAGCAGCATCTATGGAGCGAAGGAGATAGGCAACGTTTCGGGCCGAAACGTTGCCTATCTCCTTCGCTCCATAGATGCTGCTGCACCCGCTGAGTTTCTGCAGCATTTTTGTGTACCTAGGATATGAAGGCTTTGGGTGGGCAGAAGATGTCAGTGGGTGGCAAGAACTGCGGGTACTGGTTTACACCGAAGATAGACACAAAATGCTGGAGTAACAAACTCAGCGGGTTGGGCAGCATCTCTGGAAGGAAGGAATGGGTGACGTTGGGGGTTCTGAAGAAGGGTCTCGAACCGAAACCTCACCCATTCCTTCTCTCCAAAGTTGCTGCCCAACCCGCTGAGTTACTCCAGCATTTTGCGGTTACCTTCGGTGCCAGTGGTGGAGTGACTCAACTCACCCCCATCCCTGACAGTGACCCACAACAGTCATTGAGGACACGGCCATGCATTATATGCAGCTGCTTAATTCTTCCATGCAACTGTAGAGACCATATTATTGTACGGGTGTGAGGTGTGGACTCTCACTCGAGCACTGTCCAAGTCTCTCGATGGTACCTACACCCAAATGCTCAGAAATGTTCACAATGTCAGTTGGAGGGACCACATCGCCAACGCCCTGCTCTGTGGGGAGATTGCACCTCTGACCGAGACGATCAGGTGGATAAGGACGAGGCTCGCTGGTGACTGCCACTGCCACCCAGAAATACCGGCAAACAAGGTTGTGCTGTGGGAACCCATCCGTGGAAGACGTGGCCCGGGACGGACAAACAAGACGATGCTGAAGACGTTGATGTGTAGATACAAAAGTGGAGATTGCCAGCTGCATGGAGGACAGAGAGGTGTGATGCGTTCGGCACCGTGCCTGTCGGAAACCAGCACCAATTCACTGGATGTATTCAAGAGAGAGTTGGATTTAGCTCGTAGGACTAATGGAATCAAGGGATAAGGGGAGAAAGCAGGAACAGGGCACTGATTCTGGATGATCAGCCATGATCATATTGAATGGTGGTGCTGGCTTGGAGGGCCGAATGGCCTACTCCTGCACCTATTGTCTATTGAGCACAAGAGGCTGAGGGCTGACGTTATTGAGATGTACAAGACATGGATACAGTGAATACTCAGTCTTTTTTTCCAAGCTAGAGAATTCTAAAACTGGAGGTCACAGGCTTAAGGTGAGAGGGCACGATTTAAAATTGACCTCAGGTGAAACATTTTCACTCAGAAGGTAGTTCAAGTCTGGAATGAGCTGCTAGAGGAAGCTGTGAATAGAAGTATATTTTTAAAGGGGTTTGTGCAGGTATGGATAGGGACTTAGAGGGATGTGGGCCAAATGCAGGCAATTGGGACTAGTGATTGACAGAGATCATCGCTTTGTTAGAGTAAAATAACAATGTTTTAATTAAACGAATGGTAGGGTACTGAGTTTGCACGTTCCTTGTGGGTTTTCTCCGGGTGCTCCGGTTTCCTCCCACGCTTCAAAGACGAGCAGGCTTGTAGGTCATTTGGCTTCTGTAAATTGTCCCTAGTGTGTAGAATAGAACAAGTGTACGGGTGATTGCTGGTCCGCACAGACTCGGTGGATGGAAGGGCCTGTTTCCATGTTGTATCTCGAAACAAAATGAAATGAACGAAATGAAATGAAACTAAACTGAACTAAAGTATGCTAAACTAAACTAAACTAAACTAAACTAAACTAAATCAGAAGTAGAGGTAGAAAATGTGCAGGAAGGAACTGCAGATGCTGGTTTAAACCAAAGATAGACACAAAATGCTGGAGTAACTCAGCGGGACAGGCAGCATCTCTGGAAATGAGTCTTGACCCAAAACGTCACCCGTTCCTTCTCTCCAGGGATGCTGCCTGTCCCGCTGGACTCTAGAGGGAGAAAGTAATTGGCTGGGTGTAATATGGAAATAGCCACCAGATGGCAGAGTGGGGTCATGTTGCCTCTGTCTGGGCTGCGAGAGATGGCCCCCAAACTCCTTCAAAGAAGACATTCCTTGGCCGTTTATTGCCCGTAGCTTGATGTTACATCAGCACAGGGTGGCACACGTCTTTGGAGTGTGGGGGGAAACCAAAGATCTCGGAGGAAACCCACGCAGGTCACGGGAAGAACGTACAAACTCCGTACAGACAGCACCCGTAGTCGGGATCGAACCTGGATCTCTGGCGCTGTGAGGCAGCAACTCTACCGCTGCGCCACCGTGCCGCCCTTCTCATCACTGCACGTCGTACATTGTTCCTGGGGATTAAGTGAAAATTGTTGTGTTTTGTGCAGGGAAGACCTCCAATGTAAATAGTTCTCAGTTTAGGAATGCAGGAAAACCAACCTAACATAAACCACACCATAAAATAACTTGCTCCAGGAAACACAACATCAACTTGTTCCATGATCTAGCCTTCTCTAACGTGCGGGTCGAACCCTTAACAAGGTGTCTGTGTAGCAGAAACTCCTAGTCTCATCCTACCAACAACTAGAGAGCGGTCCTGACCTCCCATCTGCCTCACCTCTAACAAGTGATTAGTTTCATGCCAAGCAGAGTCAAGTTACATATACAGGGAGAGATGGGGCGAGAATCCCTTCCAGGGGAGTATGGGATGTAGAGAGTGGCACAGCTGGCACAGCTGGCAGAGCCGCCACCTCATAGTGCCAGAGATACAGCTACACACACGACTGCGCTGCCATGTGCAAATCTAATTCAATTTTCAAATTCGCAGACGACAACATCATTGTGGGCCAGATATCAAATAATGATGAGACGGAGTACAGGAAGGAGATCGAGAACCTGGTGTCCTGGTGTCGAGACAACCACCTTTCTCTCAATGTCAGGAAGACAAAGGAGATAGTGATCGACTTCAGGAAGTGAAGCGGTACACATAACCCAGTTTGCATTTACAATGCCAAAGTAGAAATGGTTGAAAACTTCAAATTCCTAGGAGTCAATATCACCAACAACTTCTCCTGGACCACCCATATTGAAGCAACGACCAAGAAGGCACACCAACACCTATACTTCCTTAGAAGGCTTAGGAAGTTCGGCCTGTCCCCTACAATTCTCACCAACTTCTACAGGTGCACCATAGAAAGTATTTTTTCAGAATGCATCACAGCTTGATTTGGGAACAGCTCCATCCACGATCACAAGAAATTGCAGTGAATTGTGGACACAGGTCAGACCATCACACACAAACCAAGCCCCCTTTCATTGACTCAATTTATACCTCACGCTGCCTCGGCAAGGCCAGCAGCATAATCAAGGATGAGTCGCACCCTGGCCACGCCCTCTTCTCCTCTCTCCCATCAGGCGAAAGGTATAGAGGTGTGAAAATGCACACCTCCAGATTCAGGGACAGTTTCTTCCCAGCTGTTATCAGGCAACTGAATCATCCTACCACAACCAGAGAGCAGTGCTGAAGTACAATCCACCTCACTGGTGACCCTTGAACTATCCTTGATCGGACTCTGGTGGCTTTACCTTGCACTAAATCTTGTATCTGTACACTGTAAATGGCTCGATTGTAATCATGTATTGTCTTTCCACTGACTGGATAGCACGGTGGCGCAGCGGCAGAGTTGCTGACTTACAGTGCTTGCAGCGCAGGAGACCCAGGTTCGATCCCGACTAAGGGGGCTGTCCGTACGTTCTCCCTGTGACCTGCGTGGGTTTTCTCTGAGAACTTCGGTTTCCTCCCATACGCCAAAGAAGTACAGGTAGGTAGGTAAATTGGCTTGGTAAATGGAAAGATTGTCGCTAGTGTGTGTAGGATAGTGTTAATATGTGGGGGTCACTGGTCGGCGTAGACCAGGTGGTCTGAAGGGCATGTTTCCGTGCTGCATCTCTACACTAAGCTAAACTAAACTAAACTAAGCAAAAAGCTTTTCACTGTACCTCAATACACGTGACAATAAACTAGATTAACACCAGGATAAAAATCAAGCCCAAAGCCAAAGTAGTATCTAAATTGATGCGAAGGACAATAAAATAACCATATACAATAATCAGTTACCAGTTACATGTTACATGTTACATGTTACATGTTACATGTTACATGTTACAGTTACATGTTAACAAGCGCATTAAAAAAAACGTATATCATTGGGGTTATCAAGTGGGGACCTCCTTTCTGTAATTGTAACTGTAAAGGGCCTGTCCCACATTCACGATCTAATTCACGACCTTTTTTACTCGTGGCCATTTTTCATCATGCTAGAAAAACGCCCCGACCTACCTGATGCCACGAGTACCTACGACTAGCATCAAGACCTACCTACGACCTCGTGACGACCATGCTGCGAGTATGAGTCAAGGGCAAACTCGGCAGAGGTCGTGAATTAGGTCGTGAAAGTGGGACAGGCGATTTGATCCTGACCTCAGGTGCTCAGATCAGGGGCTCTACCAGTTGTCACCTCGTTCCCACATTACTTCATTTCCCTCTCTCTCTCTCTGTCTCTCCCTACCTTCACCTCTTTCTCCCAGTCCCCCTCTCTTTCTCTGACCTGCCTTTGTTTTCCTGTGTGTGCCTCTTTTGTTCCTGTCCTGGCTCTTTGTCTGTCCCAGCCCTCACCAGCGCACAGAATAATAACAGCCTCTGCAGGCCGTGAAATCTGTTTTGAATATAAATGTCATCATTAACATTCCTCGAGCAGGAATAGAATCTCCGGTTGCATTGTTACATTTTTATACTCCACAGATATTGCTGGCATGCCATTTCTCTGCGGTGAAACTTGTACACAAAAATAAAACAAGCATATTGCAGATTGGAAAGGGCTGCTCTCTGATATGCATCCAACCTTCTGAAGGATGACATCAGACATTCCAACCAGGAGATCCAGAACAGAAGTTTTGCAAACTCTGAGCTATGAAATTTGTTCCTTAAAACATTTGGCCCAGGGTGGCACAGTGGTACAGTGGTAGAGTTGCTGCCTAAAAGCATCAGGGACCTGGGCTCGATCCTGACTACGGGTGCTGTCTGTACAGAGTTTGCACGTTCTCCGTCTGACCTGCATAGGTTTTCAAGTTCAAGTTCACAATTAGGTTACAGTGAAATTTGAGTTACCATGCAGCCACACAATCAAACAGAACACAATACACTATAGAATTGAACATAAACATCCACCACAGTGGAATCAACATTCTTCACTGTGATGGAAGGCAATAACATTCAATCAATCTTCCTCCTTTGTTCACCCGTGATCGGGGCCTTCAACCCTCCGTAGTCGCCACTACGGACGGCCCGATGTACAAGTCGGGATGGTCGAAACTCCGACGTCGGGACGGATCGGAACACACACTTGGAGTTCTCGAATCGGCCACTTTCTTACCGGAGACCGTGGCTTCACGATGTTATAGTCGCCAGGCCGGCAGGTCGGAGCACTTCTCCTGGCGATCCCCGGCAAGGGACCGCCCCGCCCCGCTCCGCGATATAAAAGTCCCGCCGCGCTTGCCGCTGGAGCTCTGGGCCGGTGTCCGAGAAAGGCCACACCAATCCAGTTGTTAGGCCACGAGGGGGGGGCGAAAATACGACAAAGAGATAAGCTGCATCTCCGTCGAGGTAAGTGACTGAAAACGGATTCCCCTTATTCCCCCACACCACCCCACCCCCCCCCCCCCCCCACACTAAAACATACATTTAGACATAATAAAAAACAAAACAAAATCAAAAGGACGAACACGCTGCTGGCGAGGCTGGCGTCTCCCAACGCCACTCGATGATCCAAGCTGGGTGCTCCGGTTTCCTGCACCGACATACAGGTTTGTAGGCTAATTGGATTGGTAAAATTGTAAATTGTCCCTAGTGTGTGCAGGATAGTGTTAGTGTGCGGGGATCGCTGGTCGGCACAAACTCGCTGGGACAAAGGGCCTATTTCCGCACTGTATTTCTATATCAAATTAAAGTAAACCATGACACCCTGATTTTAAGAATGTTTCTTAAATCCAAACTTTCACCAAATTTCTCGTCATTATCTTAATAACCAAGGCTCACAATCACTTTCCAATCTGCGTCGTTGCCTCATTGCAGACTTTGGACTTATATTCGGGAACTGGTGCGCCACAATGATGGCAACTATATGCTGTACTCTTCCCATTCACCCTACCTATTGTACTTGAGTTCGGCTTGTATAGTATTATCTGATCAATAGGGCAGCTTGCAAAACAAAGCCTTTCGCTGTGCCTCAGCGCACATGACAACAATAAACCTAAACCTATTTTTATCTTCACTCTAACTGTTGTACTTATGTTTGCCTTGGTTGTACGCATGCGCAGTATTCACTGAGGCAGAGACCTAACAGGAAACAGCAGGTATCCATGTCCTCCACAGATGCTGCCTGCCCCGCTGAGTAACTCAACATTTTCTGTTTTTGCTCAAGATTCCAGCATCTTTGGATTTTTATTTCTGTGTATGGTATTATCTGATTTCACTGTATCTCGTCCCACGTAATAATAATAATCATAAACCTAATTCTAAACTGAAATTAAAAATTGTAACTCTCCTGTGAACTGCCTTATTGTTGATATATTAAAGGACAGATATTGCAATTTTCTTTCCAATATGACTGAGATGACAGTTTCCAGACATTCACTGCACGCTTGATTAACCCTCTGTCTCTTTTACTGAGTGTGTGCGATGAATATTGTGGAATATTGTAGAATCTCCTTCAGGATGACATAATTCCTCTCCGTCTCCGGAGGTGGCTCGGTGGCGCAGCGGTAGAGCAGCTGCCTTACAGCAGCAGAGACACGGGTTCGATTCCGACTACGGGTGCTGTCTTTACGGAGTTTGTACATACTCCCTGTGACCGCATGGATTTCCTCCGGGTGCTCCGGTTTCCTCCCACACTCCAACGACGTGCAGGTTTGCGGGTTAATTGGCTTCGGTAAAAATTGTAAATTGTCCTTCATGTGTAGGATAGTGCAAGTGTACGGGGTGATCACTGGTCGGCGCGGACCCGGCTGACCGAAGGGGATGTTTCCACGCTGTGTCTCTAAACTAAATGAAGATAAACACTGTGGTTTCTGTCCTGGGTGTAGAGCCCTCTGTGAGACCAAGTGATGACCCTGCCCAAAGTGGGGCAGGTAGAACTGGGTGGCACAGTCGCGCAGCAGGTCAACCTGCCGCCTCACAGCGCCAGTGACCCACGCAGCCAAGTCCACCACAGGCTCGGCACTATGTTTCCCCACCTGTGTGGGCACAAAGAGCATGGATGAGGTTTACCCCAAGATATGGAGTCATACAGTCACCGAGTCATACAGCACGGAAACAGGCCCTTTGGCCCACTTGCCCATACTGACCAACATGCCCCTTCACTAGTCCCACCTGCCCGCTTTTGGCCTAAATCCCTGAGACGTTTCTCTATCCATGTACCTGTCCAAGTGGCTTTTAATGGTGTTATTGTACCTGCTTCAACTACAATTGAGCAAGTGTTTGCTGTTAGTTTCGTGGGTGGTTACAATGGTTCCAGGTTGCAATGGTTACATTGGAACTCTATCACATACACCGAGGAACAGTGAAATTCAGTTTTGTATATAATTCAGTACAAGTATCACCATACACATGAGGAGATGAGGAGGAATTTCTTTAGTCAGAGGGTGGTGAATCTGTGGAATTCATTGCCACAGAAGGCTGTGGAGGCCAAGTCAATGGATATTTATAAGGCAGAGATACAGTAAATAGATTCTTGATTGGTACGGGTGTCAGGGCTTATGGGGAGAAGGCAGGAAAATGGGGCTGAGAGGGAAAGATACTGTAGATCAGCCATGATGGAATGGCGGAGTTGACTTGATGGGTCGAAGGGCCTAATTCTGCTCCTATTGCTTATGAACTTATGAACATTAGCACTTGGATACATCTCAGATACAGTACGAGTGTATAGCAGAAGTACACTGAGACAGTATACAGAGTCTCCAGTGTTGGCAACATATTCAAGTCCCAGTTTGTAAGTGCAAGGTTCCTGACCTGACTATGAAGGCCCACCCGGGTCCCTGTCTAAATCCCTTTAAATGTTGCTATGGTCGCAAAATACTCCAGAAAGATTCACGTGCGTACACTGCTCACCCACAAATTCACTGGAATTATATTACTTAGTGAAGCTGAGAAGATTTGACAGCATCATGTTCGGCAGAGACATTGTGGGCCGAAGGGCCTGTTCCTGTGCTGTACCGTTCTATATTCAACTGAACATTTTTTAACAGGGATTCTGATGCAGTGAAGCTAGTACAAAGGCCACAGTCAAGATTTTAGGAATACAAGATTGGCTTGGGCTGACTTTATGTACTACACCCCCCCACCCCCCCCCCCCCCCCGGTCTTTGTGTGTGCAGAGCACCCGAGTGTACAGATGGCATTTGTTCAAGCAAAATATTAGCTGTGAATTGGGCCCTTTCTGTGGAGGCGGTTTGCTGATATTAAGCCATCAGGTCAGAAGCTCCAGGCTCCATCAATGTCCGCACATGTTCACTCCAATAACATAGGCCACAGTGTCTGAGGAGACGTTGGGGGAACATGGGTTTAGTTAGGAGATGCTGGCACCATCCCAGACCACAGCCACTTTTGGTTGGGAAATTACAGACATCTTTGTGAACTTAGAACGAGCTATAATGGGGACGACTCTTTATGTTAGGCGGGCTCAATATCACTGCACATCAACACCGAGTCAACTTAACACTCACAAAGAAGTCGGGCTGCAGGTGATGGTAATACTTTAGGAATGGTGTTAACCTCTCTCCTCGCCTAAACCAATTCACTTTTGGAGGAAGTAATTGCTCAACCGCAGTTAGGGATGATAAATTGCAGATCCTGAACCCTTTAAAGCAAAGATGCTGTTCTTCAACGCTTGTGCCTTTAGCTCAAGGTTTTAAATATGGTTGAAAGTAACTTGGATTAGGACTAGGAGGAGGAGGACTCGATTGGAGGCGATGTTCCAGATGATGCCCTGATGAAAAGATAAATGCCACAGATGATGGAAATCTGAAACAGGAAAACGCTGGAAGTACCCAGAGAATCAGTCAGCATTCCGTAGAAAGAGGGAAAGAGGGTTAAGGGCCCGTCCCACTTCCCCAAGTTACTCACAAATGCTCCCGAGTTTTCCCCTTGATTCAAACTCGGAGAATGTCCGTAGGAGTCCGTAGATATATCGTAGCGGCTCGTTATGCCAGCCGTAGGTACTCGGGGCATCAGGTAAGTCGGGACATTTTTCCCAGCGTGACAAAAAAGTCCACGAGTAAAAAGATAGTCGGGAGGAGGAGTTCGTAGATCACAAAAATCTTGATTTTTATCCCTTTCAACTCGGCAGAGGACTCGGGAAAGTGTGACAGGCCCTTTAATACTTCATTTTGGGGTTACGGGGAGAAGGCAGAGGAATGGGGTTAGGAGGGGGGGATAGATCAGCCATGATTGAATGGCGGAGTAGACTTGATGGGCTGAATGGCCTAATTCTGCTCCTATCACTTATGACCTTGTGACCTTATGGTGATGGTTTACCAAAAGTAGGAAAAGCTGGAGGTAAGGAGATACAAGGAACTGCAGATGCTAGAATCTTGAACAAAACACAATTTGCTGGAGGAACTCACTGGGCCTGACAGCATCTGTGAGGGGAATGGATTCGCAACATTTTGGGTCAGGGCCTTTCTTCAGGGGTGGGGGGTGGGCGGAAAGAGCTGGAAAAGAAAGGTTGGGGCAGGATAAAGCATGCCAAGCGATAGATGGATACGGGTGAGGTAGGTTTGATCAGCAGATGGGTAGACAAATGCTGACAGTGGACTAGAGATAAAACAGTGTCAGCTAAAGCCCATTCCTTCTCTCCAGAGATGCTGCCTGTCCTGCTGAGTTACTTCAGCATTTGCAGTTCCTTCATACACATTTCAGCGAAAGATGAACTGACTTTAGGATGCGGAGAAAGAGGAGGTCAAGGGAGGAGAAGGGAAGTTGAGTGGGAGGGTCGAGAGGCAGGGATGTGTGAATGGCAATAAAGAGATAACAGGGCTAGGCACAAGAAGACAGGTACAGTCTCCTCCGTTGTAAAATCTGATGGGATTTGTTATTTAATTTCCCTGCTAAAATAGATCGACATGATTTCGCTGCCTTTTTATTTTGAGTGGGGGCAGGAGGTCTGCCCGGGAATTGAAAGACTAAGAGGTTTGGGTTGAATCCTGACTATGGGTGCTGTCTGTACGGAGTTTGCATGTTATCTGTGTGATCTTCGGGCGCTCATGTCCTGACAGCACCCATAGTCTTCTCAACCGTCTGAATTTTGTAGTCGGCAGGGGAGTACTCTGCATATCGCCAACTTGGACAATTTTACATTTTTATCAAGCCAATTAACCTACAAACCTGTACATCTTTGGAGTGTGGGAGGAAACCAAAGATCTCGGAGAAAACCCACGCAGATCACGGGGAGAGCGTACAAACTCCATACAGACAGCACCCGTAGTCGGGATCGAACCCGGGTCTCTGGAGCTGTGAGGCAGCAACTCTACTGTGCCACCTCCTGCGACCCTCCTGTGCACCGTGCGTGCGTTATCTTCTCCAGATAATGGGGTGAGGTGAAGGGATGAGCGGGGCGAGAGGTGTGGATTGAGGGAGACTACCCAGTCTCAAACATCAGTCAACGTTGGCGGGTACCATTGGCCGTAACTCCTCGCACCGACACCAGAGAGACAAGAATAGAGTTCCCCCGGGTCCTCGCCTTTTCACCCCACCATGGTCCTGTTCCCGTCAACGTTGGGGGGTGAGTCCCACTGCCAGGATAAATGGCATGGCGTTGAGTGATATTTGAGACTGGGTAGAGATATGACTATCCCACGGTCCGAGCACCGGGCACCTAACGATGTGGCCAACTAAAACCTCAATCAGCCATGACAAAAATAAGCCTGGAAGCCAAAGTTTTAGTCTTCAACTCCGCTGGAAGTCTCTCCGTCCCCTGTTTCCTGGCTGCTGACCTCCGACCTGGCTTGGCTGAGCTACAACAGAGGAAGAGGTTTAGTGGAGAAAACAGAACAATCTTGTTTCTCTGTTGGCAGAGAGATCTGAAATTAATTTTAGCTCCAGTGCTCTCTCGATGATACTTTGAGAGTCCAGCTCGGATTTTTTCCATCAGTGGACGGAATGGAGGTGGTGAGCGGAACTAAATGGGGTTAATTTCAGAATAACCCATTGAATTACCTCACTCAGGCAATGGAGGAGGCCCAAGGCAGGAAGGTCAGTATGGGACTGGGAAGAGGTAAAATTGTTAGGAAACCAGGAGATCCGGCAGGACTGAGCGCAAGTGTTCGGCAAAACGGTCACGTTTGGTTTTGCCAATGTACAGGAGGCCGTGGAGGCCAAGTCAATGGATATTTTTAATTAGTGATTATTTTTGATTAGTACGGGTGTCAGGGGTTATGGGGAGTAGGCAGGAGAATGGGCTCAGAAGGGAAAGATAAATCAGCCATGATTGAATGGCGGAGTAGACTTGATGGACCGAATGGCCTAATTCTACTCCTATCCCTTAAGGCCTTACAACATTATGATTTGGCGCTATTTCCGAAGTTCCAAGTTCCGGTCCAAGCACTAGGTCTTACGAACTGATAAGACCACATCAGGAACACTGGATGCAGTAGGTGAGGTCAGAGGAGGTGCACGTGAACCTCCGCCTCACCTGGGAGGACTGCTGCGGTTGCAGGAGAAAGTACCTGGAGAGGGGGGGGGTGGTTTGGGTGGGAATGGATGAGCGAACCAAGGAGTCGTGGAGGGAACGGTCTCTGCGGAAGATGGAAAGGAGTGGGGAAGGGAAGATGTGGCTGGTGGTGGAATCACGTTGGAGGTGACGGTAATGGGGAGGATGATGTGTTGGATGCGGCGGCTGGTGGGGTGAAAAGGTGAGGACCCGGGGGAACTCTATCCTTGTCCCGTCTGGAGGGAGGGGGAGCGAGAGCAGAACCACTGGACACAGGAGATGCAGGTGAGGGATCCACCTACGACAGCTGGGGAGAACCACGCTTACTAAAGTAAGAAAACATCTCAGATGCCCTAGAACGAGGAGCCTCGTCTTGGCAGCAGATGTGGTAGAGACGGAAGAATAAAGATTTGGGGATAGCGTCTTTGCAAGAGTATTGTGGGAGGAGGTGTAGTTCAGATAACTGTGGGAGTCTCTGGGTTTCCAGGGGAAACAGAGAGAAACATAGAAAATAGGTGCAGGAGTAGGTCATTCAGCCCTTCAAGCCAGCACCACCATTCAATATGATTGTGGCAGCTCATCCAGAATCAGTACCCCTTTCCTGATTTCTCCCCATATCCCTTGATTCCATTCGCCCTTAGAGCTATATCTAACTCTCGCTTGAACACAGTGAATTGGCCTCCACTGCCTTCTGTGGCAGAGAATTCCACAGATTAATAAATCACAGGGTGAAAATATTTTTCCTCATCTCAGATGGATGTTGATATTGAGCGAGAGGGGTGGGCAGATGCTCTGTGCTCTGATACCCTGCCCTAAAAAGCTAGACATTGCTTTGTATCAGTGGAGGAGAAAGAGTTGACTGTGCTTGCGTTATGGGAGGTCCTGCCACGAATCCTTGGTACAGCCACGATTAGTGTTTTGGTTCGGGCAAGTAGGTCAAGAGTTGGTTCAAATATGTTCCCAGTATTTGAACTGAGCGTAAATGACATGTAAACAAATCAAAGTGTTTTGATGAAAGTGGGTTGAGAGCCCAAAACACAATTAATAAATGGAAAATGTTTAAAAGAAATTAAGCTCTTCAAGAAAAAGAAAAATCTGCACAATATTAGCAAAACCACTTCAGAGAAATGGTTCGCAGAAGGCATGACATCACTTCCTTCAAATGGATGTTTCTGGCCGGCCTATATCAGCACCCTCCCACCACACGTCAGCTCTTAAAGATTGTGTAACACGCTTCCTGCTAATTTTACTTCGGAGTCACGTGAGTGACTACGTGAAGAAGGGCCGTCCGTCTGCGTGCGCGTCATTACGTCTGAACGCAACGCGCATGACGGACTGGAGAGGCACTGAGTCCTCCCAACCATCAGGATCAGTAGGTAAGGAAAGTTGAACTACTTACCTGCATTCTCTCGGACTTGAAGCTTTTTGTAGTTTCAGAGCCCAGATGTCGAGGAGACGGTCCGCGGGGAAGTCGGCTGCCGAAGACCGCAGCATTCCCAGTAGCGGGCGACGGTCGTGTTCCCGACATTACCGCCGGCAGAACCGGCAGGAAAGACTTGGTGCAGGAGGAGGAGCTCCGTGGTGGTCCTGCGGGACGTAAAAAACACCCGCAAGTCTGACACCCGTTGACTCAGATGAGTCCGGGGAAGAGGGATACCCTCCCTCAACGGAGAGCGTCTGAGGACGACTCTCCCACATGGAGCAACTTATGGAGAAGTTGCTCCAACAATGATCTGCTCCGAAGGAGGGAGCAGTATCAGCACGGGCCTCTACAGCAGACCGTGCCAGGAGCCTCGCACATGGGGAAAACAAAACGGGCCAGGAGTACCTAGGCAAACCCAATTGGAGGGTAGGCCAGGAGGATCCCGGATGGAGAGGATAACCTCCTTCATGGGTAACGTGTTTAAACGTTCAAAACCCACATGGAGCACCTGATGGAGAGGTGCTCCACAATGATATACTCCAAAGGACGGAGTTATCAGCCCGGGAATTATGGAGAACCCGCAGGCAGCGGCACCTGTTTCAGGGCTGCACAAATGTCTCCTGCTCTGAGGAGAGGAGCATCCACGGTCAGTTTCAGTCTGACCCAAAGCAAGAATCTCATTTAGGTCCGCTGGAGGGGCCATGTCAGCGCAGGTATCCTCAGGGGCCTGCGGCAGCACCTGTTTTCAGGGCTGCCTACAAATCTCACTCTCAGTGGAGGGGAGTGTGAGTGATCAGTAGGTAACTGATCTCGAATTTAAAGTATGAACATACTGAAGCACATGCATATGGCCTCAAGAGCCAGCAGTTGGCAGAATATTCGCACAAATGCCGGCAAGGGAACAGCGCTATCAGGGTGACATTGGAGAAACCAGCCGCCGAATCCTCTCTTCAGGTAAGACCAGAAGAAGGAAGCAAAAGCTGTCGGACCAATCAAGGTACAACGACAAGCAAACTTCATCAGTAGGCGACAGACACACCCCACACCTCCATAGGGGATAAGCGGTTCACTGAAGCCGGTGGTAGCTTGAAAGCTGGGCACGGAAATATGATCAGTCGTCTTTCAAGGCAGACTCAGAATTATGGCCAGAATTGTCTTACAAGGCAAGCTCAGTATGATAAGGTTTTCAGACCAAGACCCAAGCAGAGGTCAGGAGAAACATGGAATCCACACTCCCTACCAGTCCTACTCCCAATCAAGGAGAGAAAAGGAACCCGCATCAGGGGCCTTTGGGCTTACCACAAGACCACTGATAGCCATGGAGGTAGGTGGGTCTGGGTTTACCGAAACAAGGGATTGTGGACCAGTTACATGTTGGTAATTTTACTCTTGTGTTTTTGTTCAAAATGACAATAACATGAATTTCAGATCTGGTTTTAAAAAACAGATAACAACATGTGATTATTTTTTACTGCACAACATACATAGGTTCCAAGCAGACTTGGAACTCGGACCGGAGTTGTCTTCGAGGCAGGCCCAGTATTATGGGCAGGATTGCCTTCCAGGACAGGTGACAGATGGAGGATGTCACTTCATCCAGGTTTAACTCATTTGTGCAGTATAGACTTTCAGAACAGTAAAATGTTGTTATGGTCTAACAACTGTTTTGTAGGAGCTTCCTATAAAATGGTCACATGGCATGCATCAACCTCAAAGATGCATACTATTCGGTGTCTATTCACTAAGAACAGGAGAGATTTGAAGTTTAACTGGATGGCATGGCTCTGCCAAATGGGTTGACATCAGCTCCTAGACTATTGACTAAACTACGGAAACCAATTCAGGGTCTACAAAGGTCTCAAAACCACATAGTAATGGCATATTTGGAGGACATTTTCAATTTGGAGTCACCAAGAATTGGCAGAAGCATCAGTCAAAGCAAACCAAAACCCTGTTTGAAAGAATTGGTTACCTCATCCATCCATGTTAAATCAAAATTGACACCTACAAGGGTAATTGATTACCTAGGATTTACTATTAAAAACAGTAAATATGTTGGTGACTTTGCCTAGGGGCAAACAACAAGATTAAGTAAGCCTGCTATGACCTGATAGTCAAATACTAGCCATCTATCAGGCAAACAGCGAATGTAATTGGCAAATAGTAGCCGCATTTCCAGCAGTACGTCACGGGCCTTTGCATTACCAGAATTTACAGCGAGCAAAGGAACGAACACTCAGATTACATGTAGGCCAAATTGGCAAAACTATGGATTACCAGCAGAGGCCATTGTTGATAAACTATGGTGGATAACGAACGAGAGGCAGCTCAAGGGAAATTTTGCTCGAAAGCCATCGGTGGTTCAGACCAATGCTAGCGGCTAAGGATGGGGAGCCACAAACACAGTCTAGAGCTGTGGGGGCAGATGGAATGAGCAGGAGTCTGTAATTCCCCAACACAGGGAATCAATTACCCAGAATTGTTGTGGGCACAATATGGACTCAAGGTTTTCTGTAGCGATATGCAACCTGTGCTTGTTCAAATTCAGATTGATAACACCACTGCGGTGGCATATATCAATCACAAGGGTGGTGTAAAATCTGTATCTTGCGACAGATTGTCGAACCTCATTTGGCACTGGTGTATCGAGAGGAATATTTGGGTTACAGCGGTCTATCTACGAGGTAGATATAACACGGTGATAGATGCTGGATCACGAATGTTTAATAACAACACAGATTGGATGTTGAATCGGGCAGTATTTAACGAAATAACTACACGATTTGGCATACCAGATATTGATCTGTTTGCATCTAGACCAAACCACCAGTTACCCAGATATGTGTCCTGCGAGCTGGATCCAGGAGCTAAGGCAGTGGATGCTTTCTCCCTCAATTGGGGAGGAATGTTTATGTATGCTTTCTGCCAATTTGTCTCACAAACCGATGCTTGACCAAAATCAAGCAAGACAAAGCCACAGGCATATTGGTAGTGCCAGATTGGCCTACTCAAGCCTGGTTCCCAAAAAATTTGGGAATTATAGTCCAGCCAGCTATGGCTGTACCCAAGAGCAGGGACCTCCTAGTGAACCCAGTTACAGGGAGCAATCATCCACTACATGAACGTATTAACTTGTTGGTCTGCAGATTCTGAGGAGGCCATGTCAAGGCATAGGACTGTCCGAACAAATACAACACAGTTCGGATAACGGATGTCTTGGAGTTCCTATCAACTCTGTACCATAACTATAAACAAAGTTATAGTGCAATCTATAGTGCCAGAGGCGCACTTTCCTCCTATCTGATGCTGCAAGCAGGGCACAGGTCGATAGGAACGCACCCCTTTACAACAAAATTCATGAAGGGAATTTACCACTTAATACCTCCAAGGCCAAGCTACACGGACACATGGGATGTGAGCATGGTACTAACCCTACTTTGACAGTGGGGACCGCCTATAACTAACCCAAAGAGTCCAGACACTGCAAAAGTTACAGTTGGACTACATGACCACCAATATGAACAACATAACATTCCTAATCAGGAACCTGATAAACAGAGCAGGCCAGGAATGCCAGGGATGGAGATCCAGTTCTTGGCATATCCAGAGGACCTACGGTTGTGTGTGTGGTAACGTACTAACACCACTATCTGAGAGTTACGGAGAACCTCAGAGGCTCAGAACAATCGGTCCTCATCAGCCATAAAAAACCACACCAGGAGGTATCAAATCAAATCATCTCCAGATGGTCAAAGGAGGTAATGGCGGTAGCAGGAGTGAACATTTATATCGTTAAATCTCACTCCACCAGGGCTGCATCTACGTCGGCAGCAAGAGCTATGGACGTGCCCCTTAACGACATCCTAGTGGCTGCAGGATGGACGAATGAAATAACGGTCCACCGGTTTTTATAACAAACCCATAACCGGACTGGGGGAGTTTGCACGTACCATTTTAAGTTCTGTCCCTTAGTTTCCCCCCAAGGTTGGGAGGGGTAACTTTTTAAAAAGCTTTTCTTTCATTTAAAGCATCAGTTTCTTTACTTAACTACGTAATGTCTGAATGCTTTAATGATTACATGCATCCATGGTCAATCCATTCAGTGTGTGACGCTTGGATTCGTAACCGGCGTAAAATCACAGAGCTTTGAATCATCACGTAGTCACTCACGTGACTCCGAAGAAAAATAGTAAGATTAAACGAGAACTTACCAGTTTGAAGTTTGATCTTGATTTTATGAGGAGTTACGATGAGCGATTACGTGCCCACCGCTCCCACCCTCATATTATCAAGGTCATATGGAAGTTCAAGTTTTTCACAATCTTACTATTCTCAGGTCTTCTTTTTTATCTGTGATTTAACACCGCTGCTTTGAAGATTGACGCGCACGCAGACGGACGGCCCTTCTTCACGTAATCGCTCATCGTAACTCCTCATAAAATCAAGATCAAACTTCAAACTGGTAAGTTCTCGTTTAATCTTACTATTATATTAGTCTTCAGTGCTAATTACATCAGTCCCTTTGAATTCATACATTCAAACACTTTGGTTCCTGGCAGCTTAATGCTAAAGGTTTGGACAGTGCACTGTGTTATGCTTCTGCCTCTGTGATCTTTGTTAGCATGAACGACTAGGGTCGAAGGGCCAGCTTCCGAGCTGTACGATTCTATGACTCCACAGATCAATGCTGCAAAACAAAGCTTTTCACTGCACTTCAGTCCAAGTGACACTAAAATAACATTATTTAATATAAATCAAACAGATTCAACTAACAGGTGGGCAGACTTTGTCATAAATTAATGTTCATAATTGATAGGAGTAGAATTAGGCCATTCGGCCCATCAATCATGGCTGATCTACTGTATCTCTCCCTACTAACCCCATTCTTCTATTTCTCCCCATAACCTCTGACACCCGTACTGATCAAGAATCTATCTATCTCTGCCTTAAATATATCCACTGACTTTGCCTCCACAGCCTTCTGTGGCAAAGAATTCCACAGATTCACCACCCTCTGACTGAAGAAATTGTCAATAGCACCCAGAGACTAGTTTAGTTATTGTTCTCCTTGTTCCTGTCAGATAGTGATGGATGGTCAAGGCTGGAACTGTGAGCACAATTGATTGAATTGATTGAAAAATACAGCATGGAAACAGGCCCTTCGGCCCATCCAGACCATTGATCACCTGTTCACAATTATTCTATGTTGTCCCACTTTCACATCCACTCCCGACACATCAGGGGGCAATTTCCAGATGCCAATGAACCTACAAACCTGCACGTCTTTGGGATGTGGGAGGAAACCGGAGCACCTGGAGGAAACCCACATGGTCACAAGGATAACGTGCGAACACTGCACAGATGGCACCTAAGATCAGGATCAAACCTAGGTTCTCTGGTGCTGTGAGGCAGCGGCTCTACCAGTTGCACCACAGTCTAGGCTGCTGGGGGAGTAGTCTGCTTGTATTCTGTAATCTCTGTGTAATCTAATACCACACAGTGGCATGGTGGCACAGCGATAGAGTTGCTGCCATATAGTCCCAGAGACCCAGGTTCGATCCTGAATACTGGTGCTGTCTATTCGGAATTTGTACGTTCTCCCCGTGACCTGTGTGGGTTTTCACCAGGATCTCTGGTTTCCTCCCACACTCCAAAGACATACAGGTTTGTGGGTTAATTGGCTTGGTATAATTGTAAATTGTCCCCAATGTGTAGGATAGTGTAAATGTGCAGGGATCGCTGGTCAGTACTGACTTGGTGGGCCGAAGGCCCTGTTTCTGCATTGTATCTCTAAACTAAACAAAGGAAAGGAAGATGCCATCAAACTGCAGTGCAGATTGACTTGGAGATATCAGCAAATTCAAGACCACTAAACTCCCCGAACTTAGGGTGTCTATGTTTAGTAAGAATTTCTCTTTTCTTTTCGGGACAATAAAATGTTCTTGACTCTTGACACTCTTTAGATGGAGCAGCTGAATGAATGATTTGCTGGGTTTGCGAACATAATCTACAAGTAGAGTTTTGTTTCATTCAACCAGAAACCCATTCCCACTTGTTAAATTCTTGGCAAACTCACGGTGGATTAATCAGCACTCAAGACTGGAGAGGCATTGCCAAGAATGTGCTGGCTTAATTTGCCTGGCAGTCAATGTCTCCCGAATGTGATTCCAGGGTGCAAGGATATCTTGTCTTGCACATGTCACTACCACGTGTGATATAAATCACATCAAAACGCAGCCTGAGTGTCTGATGTGGGAGGTTGTGTGTAGAAACCACAGTGGAAAGACCACCACAACCTTCCCGTGAGTGTTCAGCTCCTCCCCAGGTTAAACGCCTGACTTATGCACAGTCTGTACACATGAGCGTGTGTTTGGCAGACTGGCGGGACACACTTGCCGGATGCTGAGAGGCAGCACGGTGGCGCAACGGTAGAGTTGCTGCCTTACAGCGCCAGATACCCGGGTTCGATCCTGACCTCGGGTGCTGCCTGTACAGAGTTTTACGTTCTTCCTGTGACCATGTGGGCTTTCTCCGGTTGCTCCGGTTTCCTCCCACACTCCAAAGACGAACAGGTTTGTAGGTTCACAAAAAAGCTGGAGAAACTCAGCGGGTGCAGCAGCATCTATGGAGCGAAGGAAAAAGGCAACGTTTCGGGCCGAAACCCTTCTTCAGATTTGTAGGTTAATTGGCTTCTGTAAATTGTAAATTGTAACTTTACTCTCGAGTGTAGGATAGAGCTAGTGTACGGGGTGATCGCTGATCGGCATGGACTCGGTGGGCTGAAGGGCCTGTGCCCATGCTGTATCTCTAAAGAGTAAAGTCTTCTGCGGGGTGGGAAATCAGTTTGTAGCTACTCTTGCAATTTGTGAGTGGTCCAGTTATGAGCAGCCTGCAGGAGAGGATGCCTACTGTAAACTGGGGAGGTTAGGTACGATGTAACTGGTCATCTCATGGAATAGTGGCCCCTTAGGACTGAAGGATCCTGACTTCAAGTCGACGGCTTCACCATTAACCTTTCCTGCAAGTGAGGTAGCAGGGAGAATGACACGTTCACCCAGAGAGTTGTGAATCTGTGGAATTCTCTGCCACAGAAGGCAGTGGAGGCCAATTCACTGGATGTATTCAAGAGAGAGTTAGATACAGCTCTGAGGTCTAACGGAAACAAGGGATATGGGGCTAACTCAGCAGGACAGGCAGCATCTCTGGAGATAAATCTTATTGTTTACTGCCTTGCAGAAAAAGTTTTGTGTACTGTCTGAGTATGATATTGTGATATTGCTACAATATGTGTCTGTGATATTGCAACAAGTAAGATTGCCATTGTACCTAAACTCACCATACTCACAATAAACTCGCATTGATTGCTCACTGCAGTGTCCATTCAAGGGTTGGCATAGTGGCGCAGATGCAGAGTTGCCACCTTACAGCGTCAGAGACCCAGGTTCGAACCTGACTCCAGTTGCTGTCTGTGCGGAGTTTGCAAGTTCTCCCCGTGAACACATGGGCTTCCTCCGGGTGCTCCAGTTTTCCTCCCACACTCCAAAGATGTGCGGGTTTGCAGGTTAATTGGTCTGTGTAAATGACCCCTAGTGTGTAGGGAGTGGATGCGAAACTGGGATAACATAGATCTAGTGTGAATGGGTGACTGATGTGGGCCGAAGGGCCTGTTTCCACGCTGTGTCTCTAAACTAAACTAAGCCGTCTCAGCCCTTTGTTGTGAAAACCTTGGCTGCCACTAAGGCACGTGTGGGCCTGCAGCCCATCACCCTGAGTGTGTGCTGTCGCAGGCTGAGAGGCTCAAACGATTAGTCCCGCGCATGCAATCACTTATCGAGTGTCCAGGCCTGCTGCTGTTGGGCAGGCAGAGATCAGCACCTGATCCCACACCAGCAGCCTCTCCGAGCTGTTGCCAAGCCTGGCCACGGAGATCAGTGTCGTCATCAGTTCCCATCGTAAATTAAACCTCCCTCTCGTCACTCTGGCCAGTCTGGTTGTGGAAACAAGGAACTGCAGGTGCTGCTTTACACAAAAGGACACAAAGTGCTGGAGTAACTCAGTGGATTACTGGAGAAGGGCCCCGATCTGAAACATCACCCACCCATGTTCTCCAGAGATGCGGCTGGGGCAGCACGGTGGCACAGCGTTAGAGTTGCTGCCACACAGAGCCAGAGACCCCGGGTCAAATCCTGACCATGGGTGCTGTCTGTACGGAGTTTGCACATTCTCCCTGTGACTGCGTGGGTTTTCTCTGGGTGCTCCGGTTTCCTCCCACACTTTGAAGACGTGAAGGTTTGTAGATTAATTGGCTTCTGTAAATTGTCCCTAGTGTGTAGGATAGTGCTAGTGTACGGGTGATGGATGATTGGCCAGCACAGACACCATGGGCCGAAGGGCCTGTTTCCACATCGTATTCAAGAACGTTGGTGGATATGTTGAATGAGCTTCCAGAGGAGGTAGTTGAGGCAGGTACTAGTTTTTAAACAGCATTTAGTTTGGTTTTAGTTCAGAGACAGCATTGAAACAAGCCCTTTGGGCCACCGAGTCCATGCTGGCCAACAATCACCCATACACTAGTTCTATCCTACGCACTAAGAACAAATTACAGAAGCTAAATAACTTACAAACCCGCACATCTTTGGAGTGTGGGATGAAACCGGAGCACCCGGAGAAAACCCATGGGGTCACAGGGAGAATGTGCAAACTGCTTACAGACAGGATCGAACTCAGATCTCTGGTGCTGTGAGACAAGCAACTCTACCAGCTGTACCACAACACGGCCATGTTCATGGATTTAAAAATACTTGCCCAGGTACATGGATAGGAAAGGTTTGGAGGGAGATGGACCAAACACAGGCAAATGGAACTAGAGTAGATGTGGCATCTTGTTTAGCATGGGCAAGTTGGGCCGATGGGGCGGTTTCTGTCCTGCATGACTCTATGACTCGATGACACAAGCAGGATCAAGTGCGCAGATCATAGATTTGGGGCCAAATCACTGTAAGTCTTCAGAAATTCTTGGATATTCTGAGACATTCCCATTGAATTTGCAGATTTACGATTCTGTGAATGCCCAAGTGCATTGACTCTTTCTTGAAAGTGCATGTCAGTGTTGGGTTACAAGACCCAGCTGTCCATCTCTGAAAGGTAACATTGCTGGCTAGTAGGTACTGCTGGGGAATGGGTGAAAAGGGCTCAGCATTGTTGGAAAATACTGTTTGTGAGTTCATAAGTTACAGGAGCAGAATTAAGCCATTCGGCCCTTCTAGTCTATTCCGCCATTCAATCATGGCTGATATATCTTTCCATCTCAACTCCTTCCTCCTGCCTGAACCCCATAACCCCTGACACCCGTAGTAAACAAAGCTAAATGTTGGGCTAGATTGTGATGGGACCATAAATTAGGTTTAAAGTTGTGAATGGTATGTTAGCATTCATAGCAAAAGGATTTGAGTATAGGAGCAGGGAGGTTCTACTGCAGCTGTACAGGGTCTTGGTGAGACCACACCTGGAGTATTGCGTACAGTTTTGGTCTCCAAATCTGAGGAAGGACATTATTGCCATAGAGGGAGTGCAGAGAAGGTTCACCAGACTGATTCCTGGGATGTCAGGACTTTCATATGAAGAAAGACTGGATAGACTCGGCTTATACTCGCTATAATTTAGGAGATTGAGGCGGGATCTTATAGAAACTTACAAAATTCTTAAGGGGTTGGACAGGCTAGATGCAGGAAGATTGTTCCCGATGTTGGGGAAGTCCAGGACAAGGGGTTACAGCTTAAGGATAAGGGGGAAATCCTTTAAGACCGAGATGAGAAAAAAAATTTTCACACACAGAGTGGTGAATCTCTGGAACTCTCTGCCACAGAGGGTAGTTGAGGCCAGTTCATTGGCTATATTTAAGAGGGAGTTAGATGTGGCCCTTGTGGCTAAACAGATCAGGGGGTATGGAGAGAAGGCAGGTACAGGATACTGAGTTGGATGATCAGCCATGATCATATTGAATGGCGGTGCAGGCTCGAAGGGCCGAATGGCCTACTCCTGCACCTAATTTCTATTTATCTATGTATCTATGTAAATGCATCTCTACATGAAACTGTTGGACAGCGAGCTGACAACAGTGTGATGAAGGCACAGATCAAGGGGGTGACCTTCCCGAATAAACAAATATCTGTGGAGCAAAATCTTTCAAGGATTGAAAAATATTTCAAGGAAAGATTAGGAAGTAGTTTGAACTGAAGAGAGTGAGTTCAATGTTTATTCAAACATGGACAGATATAGGGATAGGTTTCGGGGCTACGGGCCAAATGCAGGTGAATGGGACGCCCAGTATGCCAACTTAGTCGGCATAGAGAAGGTGGGCTGAAGGGCGTCAGGAGTTACGGGGAGAAGGCAGGAGAATAGGGTTAGGAGGGAGAGATAGATCAGTCATGATTGAATGGCGGAGTAAACTTGATGGGCCGAATAGCCTAATTCTGCTCCTATCATTTATGACCTTATGAGTTAAGATCCTGTTCACGTGCTGTATTAGTATTGATTTATTATTGTCACTTGTACTGGGATAACGTGGGGAGATTTTGTTGTATTCTATCCAATTAACTGGATTAAAAGAGAGGAAGGGAAGATTTATTTTTAGTTTTTTTTTAATCCAGCAAACATTAGCAGAGAAGGCTCCATGGAGACCTCTTCTTCATGGGCTGTCCTTCAGGGTTTATATTTTATAGGGGCAGAATTAGGCCATTCAGCCCATCAATTCTACTCCACCATTCAATCACAGCTGATCTATCTCTCCTTCTCAACCCCATTCTCCTGCCTTCTCCCTATAACCCCTAACACCCGCACTAATCAAAGCAATATGTTGGAGCGGATTGTGATGGGATCATAAATTAGATTTAAAGTTGTAAATGCTTCTATACAAGAAGCTGTTTGACTTTTTAAGCCAAGAACAGTTGATTTGCTGTGATGAACAATGGCATCTCGGTTGAGAATTTCCAGCACTGATTTTCAGCAGATGGATAGTTAACATGAAAAGGCAGCCACTTTGACACAGGGAGGTGAGGTGTAAGAGTCCGTCTATGCGAGGCTTGTGTTGGGCAGTGTAAACCATCCAGTAACCTGTGGTGATTCACAGCTCTCTCTGTGTCTCTTCCTCACCATATTGCAGTTAGGCAACTTACAACCCAGCGGTATAAATATTGACCTCTCTAACTTCAAGTAACCCTTGCATTCCCTCTCTCTCCATTCCCTCTCCCATCTGAGTTCTGCGACTAGTTAGACTGTCCTCCTGATTAAATTTAACTAATTGTATGCCTCGTTGTCACCTTCTCCTCAGCTAACAATGATCTATTCTACATTTTCCTTGAGCTTTGTCCCCTTTGATCTCTCATTTTCACACCTTACCCTTCCATATGTCTATGTTACCTCCCCCCTGACTGTCAGTCTGAAGAAGGGTCTCGACACGAAACGTCACCCATTCCTTCGCTCCAGAGATGTTGCCTGTCCCGCTGGGTTACTCCAGCATCTTCGATGTAAACCAGCATTTGCAGCCCCTTCCTACATAAATCCTGGGCTAATTTTTGCATTCGCTGATTTGAATCTTTTATACATCACCCATTGCATCTTCAGCCAAATCTGGCCCCTGGAAATTTGATCGGAGTTGGTTAAACTCCCTCAGACCCTGACCTTTCCACGGATTTGAGTCTGTTTATGGAAGCTCTTGTCACGCTGTAAACACTGCGGAGAGGAATAGGAAATGGCTGAAGCTGAATGTCTCCTTATCTCTGATCTAGTCTGAAGCAGAAGTACTTTAAACTGCATCAATAGCTTAGAAAGACCATTTTAACACAAGCACTCCAAATTCCTCCATGCCTAATAGTGGGAGCTCAATATCCACTGACACCACATAAGTTATCCGGCCGATTTAGGCTATTCGGCCCATCAAGTCTACTCACAAGTTCATAAGTTCACAAGTTACAGGAGTAGAATATTCACTGACTTGGCCTCCACAGCCCTCTGTGGCGATGAGTTCCACAGATTAACTACCCTCAGACTAAAGAAGTTCCTCCTCACCTCCTTTCTAAGAGCGCCCTTTAATTCTGAGGCTATGACCTCTGGTCCTAAACCTAGACTCTCCCACCAGTGCAAACATCCATTCCACGTCCACTCTATCTCTGCCTTTCATTATTCTGTAAGTTTCAATGAGGTTCCCCTCAACTTTCTAATCTCCAGCGAGTAGAGACCCAGTGCTATCAAACGCTCATCATATGCTAACCCACTCATTCCTGGAATCCGCCATTCAATCTTGGCTGACCACTCAGAACTCAGCAGCTAGGACAATGGGTTCTCCAAGAAAACCACAAAGTGCTGGAGTAACTCAGCGGGTCAGGCAGCATCTCTGGAGAACATAGATATGTGGCGTCTCGGGCTGGGACCTTTCTTCAGACCTGTTGAGGTGCGGTGTCAGGAAAGATAGATGGAAGCGAGGAGGGGCAGAACAGAGCATGGCCAGTAATAAGTGAACACAAGCAAGGGTTTTTTTTTGAGAGGCAGATTGTTGGTCAAAAGCCAAATAGGAGCGTCTCCAAGAAGCCAATTACAGCTGTTTACGAACAGCTATTGCAATATCAAGCGCACCGTCCTTGATATTCAGAAGTTCATAACTTCATAAGTTACAGGAGCAGAATTAGGTCATTTGGCCCATCAAGTCTACTCCGCCATTCAATCATAGATGATCTATCTTTCTCTCTCAACTCCATTCTCCTGCCTTCTCCCCATAAACCCTACATCCATACTAATCAAGAATCTGTCAATCTCCAACTTATCCAAAAATATCCATGGACTTGACTTCCACAGCCTTCTGTGGCAACGAATTCCACAGATTCACCATCTTTTGACTAAAGAAGTACCTCCTCATCTCCTTTCTAAAGGTACTCATGCAAAGTTCAGAGAACCTGAGAAGAGAGACAGGGTAGGTTAGGAGGTGGAATTAGTAGTGGAGCAACGAGGGTTAGGAATGGTCCAGAATCGATCTGGTTTGCTATAGCATTATGACATTAACCTCCTGGATCCAGTGTGGAGGAAAATCACATCAAATGCTAGAAAACACTGAGCTATGTTTTCATTTTTAACACCCCTCTGCTTATCATACAGTAAAGGAGAGAGGTTGTCTGATATTGAACATTCGGGGTAATGAAAAGATGTCATGCTGTCTAGTTGATGAGGGGAGGGGGGTGCCCTGAGGATTGATGTAATGGGAGACCAAAGGTTGGAGAGGCAGGTGGTCTAGTGATGAGCATCCATAACTGGTCCAATTGGCATTGGCTGTTCCACCAGGTGCATTTGCAATCTAAATAACCATGAGCTATTATTTTTCACAAATCTCGACTTTCATTACCTATCCATCTGCACCTGGGATCAATTCTCTAAATTAAAATGCTCCAATCTCCCATGGCAACATCCTTGGCAATGAAACACAGATTCTGTGTATAAAACTGATAAATAGTGTTCCTTTGACTAGGACGCACAGTGGCACAGCGGTAGAGTTGCTGCCTTGCAGCGTTGGAAACCTGGGTTTGCTCCTGACCACGGGTGCTGTCTGAACGGGGTTTTGTACCTTCTCTCTGTGGCCGCGTGGGTTTCCTCCAGGTGCTCTGGTTTCCTCCCACACTCCAAAGACATTCAAGTTTGTAGATCAATTGGCTTCTGTAAATTGTCTCTAGTGAGTAGGATGTGAAAGTGGCATAGCATAGAAAAGGTGTACAGGTGATCATTGGTTGATGTGGACTTGTGGTCTTAAGGTCCTGTTTCCATACTGTATCTATGAAACTAAATAAACAGGCATTTTTGTCTTGTCGTTTGGTTCAGACCTCACTTGTACTGGCTCAACTGAAAAGGGTTAAAATAAAACCCACAGTATTAGACCTAACTGCAGCTGACTTGACAAGTGCTACTTTAAGAAAAGTAAAAAGAAAACCTTCATTGATTTCATCAATTAATCCAACGGCTTTCAAAGTGCTTCCAAGAGGCCTGTTGGTTGCGTTGGGGACTTTGCGACACCTTCCCCAATGAATCACTTAAACAACACAAGAGCGATAAACAAAATCCTGGAGGAACTCAGCAGGTCAGGTAGTATCTGTAGTCGGAAATGGACCAGCAATGTTTCAGGTCAGGTCACTTCTTCAGACCAATAACATAGTTGAGTCTGTGTCTCTGTGTTGCTTCTATTGTGCATGTATCACCATCAATCACAGGAGGACTAGCAGGAGGACTGGGGACAAGTACAATGCTTGCAGTATAAGACTTTAATGTGTCAGGAATTCAAAGTCAAATATTTTGACAAAAGGATGTTGGGGAGGAGTGATGTCTGAACTATAACGGAGATGAAACAAGATTTGTATCACATAAATCTATTCCGTGTACAGCACTTGGAGATTCAGTAAACATTACAGAGTCAAATGTTTAATGAAGTTTAGAAACAAAAGGCTCAAAGCTGGCTCCCACTGTCATGAAAATTGTTATGTTATCAAAATATTTCATTTCCAATGCTGGCATTGTGTCTTTGTCTCAGCTTGCAATGTGCTGGCATATCCCACACTCTTTCTGTGCGGTTGCCAAAAGCAGGGATGGGTTTCAAAAGACACCGCCAGAGCTTGTAACTGTTGGGAACCCTGCCACAGTTCAGCCCTGCAGTGGACATCCGCTGAGCGTCAGTCAGCCTCTGTGTGTGGACCCAGGTTAAGAGTTGATGAGTTGCTGGCCAGCCATGACCTGGAAGTCATTTTCATTCTGATTCACCACCCATAAGGCCAATTAATTTGATAATTGTCAATTTTACATCCTGCCCTGATATGATATCTGTATGTCAACATCCAGCGATCACAGAACAGGCTCAGCTGTGATTTCCCCTTGGTGTAAAGTCTACATATCTACAGTAGCTATTTCGACAAAACACCACGCTGTGCCCACCATCTGTGGAATGGTTTCTCCACACGAGTCCCCCAACTCGGGCGAGGAAGTGGAAGATCTTTTGTTACAAACATTCCATGCTATATTGTGCACTCTGTATCTTCCCCTTTGCTCTACCTATTATGGAGTTGAGTTTGGCTTGATAGTGTTTATGTATAGTATTACCTGCTTTAATAACATAAGCTGTTCACTGCACCTCAGTACATTTGACGAGAATAAACCTAAACCTTCAGACTCAGATTTGACGGCACGACCCACAGATCCATCTCCTGACCGCTTTTAACTCCCTAGTGCTCTGTGGTCCTATGACTCCAACCCCATTCATCGCCCATATTCTTTGGCCATTCAGCAAAATTGGTCTTGGTTTATTATTGCCACGTGTGCAGAGGTACAGTGAGAAGCATTTGTTTTGTGTGCTACCCAATTAAATCAGATAACACTACACATGAGCACACTCAAGCCATGCACAGTTACAGCAGTGAAAAATGCCACAGCGCAGTATAGTTTTACAGAGAGAAGTTCCTGTATCCGTATTGAGATAGACTTCATATTTTGCTCGGGTAGCTTACAACCCAACGGTATGAACATTTAATTCTCTAATTTTAAGTAATTCATCTTACACTTTCGTCCCCTCTCCCCTCCCTCCCTGCTGCTTGTCCCAGTTCCAGTTTTCCACATTGTTTCTCTTCCCTAGTCAACAATGGACCTACCACGCACCGTCACCCATCAATTTTCTCCAGAGATGCTGCCTGAACCGTTGTGCCATTAGCAATTGGTGTCTATCTTTGGTCTGCACCCTAGCTTATGGGAGGACTGTTCAGTGGTCTGATAACAGTGGGGAAGAAGTTGCTCCTGAGTTGGGTGGTGCGCGCTTTAAACCTTCTGTACCTTCTGTCCAACAGGAGGGGGGGAGAAGAGAGGATGTGGAGAAGAAGGGAGGATAATGTCAACCATGCAGGGATGGGAGAAGATGGGAGCATGGTGTCGGCCGTGCAGGACCTGATGCTTGTAATTTAATATCCAGCTTTATTGTTTCTCTATCATTAATTTCTCACTTAGTGCTCTCTATGCAACCTATCTTTGAAACTACATGTTAGGTTGGCTGTTCAATGGTGCGATGGTTCTTTATTGTCATGTTTGCACAACACAACCTGTATGTTTTTGGAGTGTGGGAGGAAACCGGAGCACCCGGAGTCAACAGGGAAAATGTATAAACTCCATACAGCACCCTTAGTCAGGATCGAACCCGGGTATCTGGCACCAACTCTACCGCTGCGCCACAGTGCCTCCCCAAGGCAGTAGGACTGTTACAGGGAGGGGTACAGGCATCTCAGAGGGTGTTGCTGAGAAGCCTCTGAGTGTATCGGACAAAATCCCAAGGAAGAGAGGAATATCAGAGTGTTGCAGTGAGTGAGGTGGTACAGGGAGAGTGACAGAAGGATTATATTAAAAACAAGTTAGACAAAAGGGCGTCAGCAAGTTTCACAAGGAGGCTGGCAGACCACATTAAAGCGAGTGGCACTGCATGTATTCCAGTGTCATGGTGAGCACTTTAATCTTTATCCGGGAGTGCGGCAGGGAGGAGCGTATAGTTTATTAAACATTTGCTGAAAGGCATGTCCGGCCATCTGAAGTTTCCAGGAAACGTTGTAAAGTTCAGCAGGGCCTGTAACGGCGTGGAGTGCTGCACCTTGAGCTGAGAGAGTCGGGGCTTGCTGGCTGTGGGCCCCACGGCCCTCTCCGTCAGTGCACTGTGGAGGGACAGTTCCACTTGAAGTGCTGTCTGCAACTTTCCCTGCACTATTCACCATCTTCCCCCTCCCTTACACGTTTCCTGTTTCTCAATAACTACCAGATGTGGCTGACTTGGGCTGTGCACGCTGAGAAGCTCATGATCCCGCGTTGCCATGGGTCCCACTTTGGCTCCGTGACAGGTTTGCCTGAGCAGAGCTTTTAGACCAGGTCTGGCACTGGGCTGGGAGCGAAGGCTTCTGAACTGTTTCTCTTGGCACGCCTGACTCAATGACTATTTCATCTTTTGTTTTGTTACTATTTGTACAAGAAGACTCAGTTGTCTGGATTTATTTTTAAATCTAACATTTTTTTAAAAAGGGCGTCAGAGGAAGTTCTGCTCCTGTCTGGAAAAGGGTCCCGACCCGAAACGTCGTCTGTCCATTCCCACCCCAGATGCTGCTTGAATCGCTGAGTTCCTCCAACACTTGTTTTTCTCAAAGTTCCAGTATCTAGTGGGAGCATCTAGGACCAGAGGTCAGCCTCAGAATTAAAGGACGTTCCTTTAGGGGGGAGATGAGGAGGGATTTCATTAGTCAGAAGGTGGTGAATCTGCGGAACCTAATGCCACAGTCGGCCGTGGAGGCCAAGTCAATGGATATTTTTAAGGCAGAGATTGATCGATTCTTGATTAGTACGGGTGTCAGGGGTTATGGGGAGAAGGCAGGAGAATGGTGTTGAGAGGGAAAGATAGGTCAGCCATGATTGAATGGCGGTGTAGACTCGATGGGTTGAATGGCCTAATTCTGCTACTGTCACTTATTCCTGCTGCTCTCCTGTCCTGATCCAGACTCACTATTGCAGCCTCACATATCTACCCTCAGCAATCACCTTCACCGTCATCTTGTACCACAGGGCCTCCAATCAGTATGAAGAAAGTTCCCAACCCAAAATGTCATCTCCCTCCTCAGATGCTGCCTGACCTGCTGAGTTTCTCCAGCACTTTGTTTTTTTTAAACTGTTAAATGTAGATGTAAATCATCCCACTACACTATTCAACCAGGGGAAGAGTCTAGCTACTGTCAAATATTATAATCGACAAAAGAAAGACACAAAGTGCTGGAATAAGTCAGCTGGTCAGGCAGCATCTCTGGAGAACATGCCAATGAAACCAGCCACTCCCATCACCTGTATCCACCTATCACCAGCACCTCAAATTTTGCTTGGGCAGCTCACAACCCAGCAGTATGAATATTGACGTATCTAACTTCAAGTTACCCTTGCTTTCCCTCTCTCTCCGTCCCACCGCCACCCTAGTTTTCCAACTAGTTTCACTGTCCTGATTAATTTTACTGTTTGTATGTCCAGTTGTCACCTTCCCCTCAGCCAACAATGAACCATTCTACATTTCCTTGATCATCGTCTGCTTTGATCTGTCGTCTTCACACTTTACCCTTCCATATCTCTAGTCTATCTGTCCTCTGACTCTCAGCCTGAAGAAGGGCCTTGACCTGAAACGTCACCCATTTCTTCTCTCCAGAAATGCCCCCTGTCCCGCTGAGTTACTCCAGCATTTTGTGTCCATCACTTGCCAGGCTTTGTCCTACCCCCCATCTCTCCTTAGCTGTTCTCCCCCATACCACAACCTGAAGTAGTTTCCCCTAGCTCAAAACACTGTCTGTCCATCTCCCTCCACAGATGCTGCCTGACCGGCTGGGTTCCTCCAGCACTTTGTGTTTTGCTCAAGATTCCAGCATCTGCAGTTCCTTATGTCCCAGACAAATCTCTCCCTGACTACAATCTCAGCCACAGTATACAAAAAAAAATAAAAGAACAAACTTATCCACCAATATGTAGCTAGTTTGTTAAAGAACCAGACATGACCAGGCTGTAATTGAAGGGTTCTTGGTCGGTTTCTACATAAAATAACAGAATTTAGAATGCAAGGCTGTGAGCTAATTGAGAAGTGGGGGTTTCAACGATAGAAGGAACTGGTTACTTGCCTGGTTTTTACATCTCCATCTTATCATTGTCACGAAAATAACCAAATTACTCACCTCCCACCAAATGGTTCATTTCTATGCTGGATTCATTATCTTCATGGCACTCAGTTTTCTTTCAAAATAATTGTGTTTTATAAATAAAACTTCTTGCAAAAGCTGTGCAGCTCTGTCAAGAAACATGCAGAAACGGCAAGCAACAATATGTATGACATCACTGTGTTTGCCTGGCATAAACAAACTCAACTCGCCAGAGAGAGTTCATTTTGGAATGATCATAAGACATAAGAGCAGATTTAGGTCATTCGGCCTATTGAATCTGCTCCACCATTGAATAATGGCTGATCTACCTTCCCCTCTCAACCCCATTCTCCTGCCTTCTCCCCGTAACCTTTGACACCCTTACTAATCAAGAACCTATTAATCTCAGCTTTTAAAATACTCAATGACATGGCCCCCACAGCCGTTTGTGGCAATGAATTCCACAGAGTCACCACCAGATTCTTTAGCCAGAGGGTGATAAATCTGTGGAATTCACTGCCACACACGGCTGCGGAGGCCAGGTCAATGGTTAATTTTAAGGCGGAGATTGACAGATTCTTGATTGGTACGGGTATCAGGGGTTATGGGGAGAAGGCAGGAGAATGGGGTTGAGAGGGAAAGATAGATGAGCCATGATTGAATGGCGGGGTAAACTTGATTGGCTGAATGGCCTAATTCTGCTGCTATAACTTATGAACACCCTCTGGCTGAAGAAATTCCTCCTCATCACCGTTATAAAGGTACGTCCTTTCATTCAGAGGCTGTACTCTTTGATCCTAGACTCTCCCACTACTGGAAACATCCTCTCCACATCTACTCTATCTGGCTCAGCATGACGTTTCTCTAACGATGAGTCTATCCAACTTAAAATTAGTTTTTGGTATGACATTGTTTTTTAATTGTTTTCATGGTTCTCAGAAATGTAAAAAATATTTTTTAAGTTATATTTTGTTTTCTTTTTTTTTTAAATCCCCTTTGTTTCTCTCTCTTAAATCCAATCTTCACATTATTCGTTTTTTCTTCTACTGCCTAACATAGCATTATTCACCCTCTCCAAGTAATTATGGGACAGCACAGTGAATCAGCAATGGTGTTGCTGCCTTGCAGCGTCAGAGACCCAGGTTTAACCCGGGCTCTGGTGAGACCACATCTGGAGTATTGTGTACAGTTTTGGTCTCCTAATTTGAGGAAGGACATCCTTGTGATTGAGGCAGTGCAGCGTAGGTTCACGAGATTGATCCTTGGGATGGCGGGACTGTCATATGAGGAAAGATTGAAAAGACTAGGCTTGTATTCACTGGATGTTTAGAAGGATGAGGGGTGATCTTATAGAAACATATAAAATTTTAAAAGGACTGGACAAGCTAGATATAGGAAAAAATTTCCCAATGTTGGACGAGTCCAGAACCAGGGGCCACAGTCTTAAATAAAGGGGAGGTCATTTAAGACTGAGGTGAGAAAAGACATTTTCACCCAGAGAGTTGTGAGTTTATGGAATTCCCTGCCACGGAGGGCAGTGGAGGCCAAGTTGGATGGATTTAAAAGAGAGTTAGATAGAGCTCTAGGGGCTAGTGGAGTCAAGGGATATGGGGAGAAGGCAGGCACGGGTTATTGATAGGGGATGATCAGCCATGATCACAATGAATGGCAGTGCTGGCTCGAAGGGCCGAATGGCCTCCTCCTGCACCTATTTTCTGTGTTTCTATGTTTCAATCCTGACTACGGGTGCTGTCTGTACTGAGTTTGTACGTTCTCCCTGTGACTGCGTGGGTTTTCTCCGAGGGCTCTGGTTTCCTCCCACACCCTAAAGACATAGGTTAATTGGCTTCAGTAAAAAAAAATGTAAATTGTCACTGGTGTATAGGATAGTACTAGTGTCCAGGTGGTCGGCGCAGACTCGGTGGGCCGAAGGGCCTGTTTCTGCACAGTATCTCTAAAGTCAAAATCTAATCTCTACTATAAGAAAATGCTGAAAATCTGAGGAAAATGCTCATTTACATTTGGAAACACTCAGCAGGTCAGGCAGCATCTGTGAAAAAAGCTGAGTTGGCATTTCAGGTCAAAGACTGGGAAAGGGAGATAAATAGTGTTATGCTGTAGAGAGGGTGAGGGGGAGATGGAAAGACCAAAGGGAATATGTGAATAGGATTGCTCTGGTGATCATGCTAGCCACGTCTGATCCTGATGCCCTGTGCTTGATATTCACCTCAGGAGTCAACCTCAGGAAGTTGTCAGCCAAATGCAGGCAGCTCTGTCGTTGGTCTGACCCCAATGACTTCTACAAACTTCCACAGATGCACCAAAGAAAGCACACTGTCAGGTTGCATCACAGCATGGTTTGGGAAGAGCTCTGCCCGAGTTGGGAGGCACAGTGACACAGCAGTAGAGTTGCTGCCCCACAGCGCCAGAGGCTCAAGTTTGATCCTGACTGCGGATGCTGTCTGTATGGAGTTTGTACGATCTCTCCGTGACCGCGTGGATTTCCTCCGGATGCTCCGGTTACCTCCCACACTCCAAAGACGTGCAGGTTTGTAGGTTAATTGGCTTCTGTAAATTGTAAATTGTCCCTGGTGCGTTGGATAGCGCTATTGTACGGGGTGAACACTGGTCTCTATTCATTGGTCCAAAGGGCCTGTTCCCATGCGGAATCTCCAAAATAAAGTCTATAGTGTAAAGCCCGCAAGAAATTGCAGAGTTGTAGATGCAGCCCAGTCCATCACACAGACAAGACTTCCCACCGCTGACTCCATCTACACTTCATGCTGCCTCTTGAAAGCAGCCAACATTATCAACGGCTTGTCCCACCCCAGTCATTCCTTCTTCTCCTGTGGGTGTTCGGGGAGAAGAGGGGATAACAGGGGTCATTCTTGAGAGTGAGCACCACCAGACTCAGGAACAGCTTCTTTCCCTCTGTGATCAGGCTTCCGAACGGTCCTTCCATAAGCTAGGATACTGTCCGATTCACCTCTACCCCATTGAGGACATGAGACTATGTCTCTGCAACTGATGCACTCCAATGCTGAGAACTATATTCTGCACTCTGTATCTTCCCCTTTGCTCTACCCATCGTACTTGATATCAGCTTGGTTGCATAATATCTGTTCAGATAGCATGCAAAACAAAGCTCTTCACTGCAGCTCAGTGCACGTGCCAATAATAAGGCTAAAGCTAATTGTGCGGTGCAGGCTCGAAGGGCCAAATGGCCTCCTCCTGCACCTATTTTCTATGAGTATCACATCGTGTTATTGGCTAGAGCTGCCCTGGTAAGCTGCAATTACCAGCGGGTGAGTCCCACATATTCTGGACACTTTCCTAATTGCCGGCAGTTTAGAGTGATCACTTTAACTTGCTAATACTGAGAGGGAGAGAGAGAGAAAACGAACAGCAGCCGTGAAATCTGTCGAGACCCCTGTGTGTTTTTATACGTTCCAGAACAGTGCTGGGCATGTCACACAGGCCTTTATCCAAACACTGACTCTAACCCAGCAGAGAAATTGGAGTTTGAGATGCAGTGCTGCTGTCAGATGCAGACAAGAGGCTCATTCAAGGCCCAACAGTCAGGGCTCTGTGAGAGGGGCCTCAGGAAAATACATCAACCAAAAGAGGGGAAGCTGAGAATGGGGATCATGTGGTTTATAATTGATTCCATACGTGTTGAAAATAGTCCTGCTCTGCCCAGCTACTGCCGAGAGGCAGCATCAAAAACCCAATGCTGCTGCAACTGGGGCTGATCGATTGTCTTTGGAGGTGGGTACGCAGACTGACTCGCTCCCTGCCTCGCTCACGCACACAGACGCACAATCACCAGACATATGCACAAGCATGTTCACAGACATATATACATACATACAGATAGATACACGCACATGCACATTCATACACACACACACACATGCATGTTCACACACACTAAGTCGCTCATCAGACATACATACATGCACTTTCACACAACACACACACTAATTCACTCACCAGACATATATGCACATTCACAGGCATTCACGCACACAGATATACACACATACACATACTATCTCCGTCACCAAACATATGCACATGCTTCATCGCAGACATACACACACAAACATACAAACACACACAGATATACACACACATGAACACATCCACACTTTAGCAGCACATGCAAATGTTAAGAATTAGTTCCTCAGGTTAAGCATTATTCAATCTCAGGTCAAGGTCAAGTCCTGCAGCCCAACTTATCCCAACTCGTCCATGCCAACCAAGGTGCTCCATCTAAGCTAGTTTGATTTATCAGCATTTTATCCACATCTGTCTGAACTGCTCTCACTGTCCAAAGACCTGTCCAAATGTGTTTTAACATGATTGTTCCTACTAAACATTCCCTCCCCCCACCACTTCTGAATCTCTTAAATGCTAAATGTATAAAAAATAAAATGCAATGGAATCAAAAGATGCTGGAAATAATTTGTTGGGGGAGCAAACAGGGTTAGTGCCTCAGGTCGGTGAAGTTTAATCATTGTATTTAGCTCAGGTTTCCAACAGCCCTGGAATCGTATATTTCCCAGGTAAGAAGCTTTATCCTCCTGTAGCTGGGGGGACAGGGATGAAGCAGGCGCTGTGGTTTCTGGAGGAGGTACATCTCAGTTGCCTCTCCGCCACATCTACCCCTGGCTCCAACCCATTCCTGGAGTCCAGCCCTTGATAATTCCACACTGAACAGGAAAGATCTGAGAGACCAAGCTGCAAGAGATTACAGATGCCGGATCCTTCAGCAGAACACATAGTGCTGGAGGAACTCCACGAGTCAGGCAGCAACTGTGGAGGGAAATGGATAGATCTATTGGATAGGCCTAATCTAGATTCTTAGATTCTTAGGTTCTTAAGACAATGGAGCAGAATGAGGCCATTTGGCCCATCAAGTCTACTCCGCCATTTAATCATGGCTGACCTATCTTTCCCTCTCAATCCCATTCTCATGTCTTCTCCCCATAACCCCAGATACCCATACTAATTAACAATCTGTCATTTAGAAAATACCCAATGACTTGGCCTCCACAGCCGACAGTGACAATGAATTGCACAGATTCACCACCCACTGACTAAAGAAATTCCTCCTCATTTCATTTCTAAAGGTAAGTCTTTTTATCCTGAGGCTGTGCCCTCTGTTCTTAAGACTCTCCCACTAGTGGAAACATCTTCTCCACATCTACTCTATCCAGGTCTTACGCAGTTCGATAAGTTTCATCCTTCTATACTCCAGCGAGTGCAGGCCCAGTGCCGACAAAAGCCCATGTTATGTTGACCCAATCATTCCTGGGATTTCGAGAGGAAGTCAGGGTGTGAGGGGTGAAACACAACCAGGAGTTAGCGGAAGAAAACATTTTTATTCTTTTTGCTTGGCATTTTTAATAAAACTTGAAATAAAAAAAATATCTTACACAGAGAAATGATTGTATGCAGAGAGAAACTGGGACACAGTGTGTCAAGAGCGGAGAGTGAGAGTGCTGGCAGCAGCACAGTTCGCTGTAGCCAGTTCAAACCCTTCCCTCGCCATTACTGAACGGTGGCGAGTGTTACTGAATGTCACACGCACACAGTGTGCAAAATTGTACATTAGTTCAAACGGTATTTTGACAGGCTATGTTTGCAAGTTGCTCCTGAAAGCTTATCCGGCAGCTGCTGAGAACCTCACTGCTGACTCCATCCTCTGCACTCCAGTGTTCTGCAATGAAATATACGGTATAATGTGAACTGATCCCTCCTGTAACAGCCAGCACTGCTCCCAGGGCTCTCTGTTTCCCAGGATCATTTTCTCCCCATTCCAGAATGGTTTGAGGAATCACTTCCTGCCAACAGTGAGCCTGCCCTGCCAAGGTTAGGTTGTAGTCAGGCTCCCCGGCTTCTCCTCTTCTCCCTGCCACGTCGCACAGGCAAGGTGGCACACCAAGGCACAAAGGCACAGGGAACTGCAGATGCTGGGAATCTTGAGTATAACACAAAGTGCTGGAGGGTCACCTGTCCCGTCCTCCAGAGATGCTGCCTGACCCGCCCAGTTACTCCAGCACTCTAGGTCCTAATGAAAGCAGGTTTTTATCTCCCAGAAGGTACACAAAATTGCTGGGGAAACTCAGCGGGTGCAGCAGCATCTATGGAGCGAAGGAAATAGGCGACGTTTCGGGCCGAAACCCTTCTTCAGACTGAAGGCTGTGGTATCGAGTCTGGGTAAGGGTATGGTCGTACAGTTGGAGGGTAGGGGGGATCACAGAAGGTGTGCAGTTAGAGAGGAGGTTGTGAAACTGTCTCCGGAGAGAGGAGGAGAACTTCTTCAAAGTAGGCATACCTTGAGGAGATATCGCAGTGGAGTAGACAAAGTGTTCAAAAGGGAACTGCAGATGCTGGAATATCGAAGGTACACAAAATTGCTGGGGAAACTCAGCGGGTGCAGCAGCATCTATGGAGCGAAGGAAATAGGCGACGTTTCGGGCCGAAACCCTTCTTCAGACTGAGTTTCCCCAGCAATTTTGTGTACCTTCGATATTCCAGCATCTGCAGTTCCCTTTTATCTCCCAGGCTTGGACCCTTAAACCATTCATTTTGTTTTGGTCACTGGAGAACTGTAAAAGAGTAAAATACAAAAGCCGACACAGAATAAAATAACACAAGGAGTTGACATGCTCCTTTGGGGGACAAAGCTTCACTAATGCAAAATTGACAGACGATTATAATGTCACAAAAAGTCGTCCAGACGAAGGAAGATTCGCTCTAAAGAAAAAAGCATCTCACTCTACCATTGCTGATCAACAGTCTCCAATAAGGTCATGGGAAAGATTCTTTGGTCAGTGTCATTTCATTCACTTTGGCACCTTTGGTTAACGTTCGACCTTCAGGGTGTGGGGAAAACTAAGGGGAAGACACATTCAGGTACATATATTAGAAGTTAAGTCATTTAGCTTTCACTCCCGTTTGGACCGCCGCTGTTTCCTGCCACAGCCGCGCAGCTCCTTGGGTGTAAGCCCTGCTTTTACACTTTGGCGAGACACGGTCGGTCAGTTATGACTCCCTCACGGCCAGTTCTGGGGGGGAAGGGGCGGGAGACTTTACGTGGGACTCCAACGTGGAGTCTTTGCCGCGTTTCCTGGGAGGTTTTTGAATGGGCGTCCGTTTGGGCGTCTGCTGCTCACCCGCTTTCTCCTGCATGACTTGGGGAGAGCAGTTGACACTGTGTCGCTCGGGCAAGCTGCAGCGATCCAGGGCAGACAGGCTGGCACTGCCACCCGCTGCCTGCTGCCGCTCCGGAGACGGGCTGATCATCTTCTGGAGGTTGCTGGTGGTGGGGATGACCGCCCGCGGGCTGTTGGCACCGAAGGAGCGCTTGGCTTTCTGCGGGGGTGTGGGTTTCTCCCGCTGCTGCTGGTGGTGCTGATGCTGGTGAGCCGGGCTCAGCCCGTTCTGCCTGGCGCTGCCCTCCGTCTTGTTCAGGCTCTGGGTCTTCTCCTTGAGCTGAGCCGCCAACATGGTGACCGCCTCTGGGGAGAGGTGTGGGTGAACCACCTCCGGCCGCCCCTTGGCCCTCGGCGGGCTCCTCTGAGACTCTCTCCCCTCGCAGGGCTTCTTGTCGCCGGGGAGAGGAGGAGGAGGAGGTCCGCCTCTCTTGGACGGGCTCTGCACGCCACCGTTGAGATTGGGAAGCTGCTCTGGGCTGGTTCTGCTCCTCTGAGCCCTGCTGCTGGGCTCCTGTTCCCGGGGCCGCTCTTGCCCTCTGTCCTTCCGTCTCAGCTTGACCTCCGCCGACTCTCTCCTCTTATCCTCTGGCCGGCCGCAGACAACGGCCGAGGACTCGCTCAGGTTCCTCCTCCTGCCTTCAGGAGGGACGTGGTGGACCTCGGCGTGAGGGACTGCCTTCTCCAGAGTCGGAGACCTCGGGTTGGGTTGGCCGGCGCTGAACTTGCCGTGGATCCAGGATAACTTGGGCTTGGTGGAAGGGTCGGGAGGGGGAGGCTTGGTCCGCTCGGGGGACGGCTGTTTGCCGCACATGTTGGTGTTGTCCCGGCTGCTGCTGGTGTTGGTGCTGATGTCGCTGTCCTTGGACTGTTTGGACAGCCGGGCCACCCTGGCGTAAACCGCCCCGCCGCTGGTGGATCCAGAGCCGTTGCTGGAGGCTTCGCTGTCGGACAGTTTCAGCAGCAGCATGTCGCCGGGATCGCCCTTCAAACATGTGTACTCTCCGGCATCCTCCTCGCTGATCGGGGCGGCCGCTTTCTCCATGGCGGTCACCTTCTCACGCACGCCGATCTCCACCATGCTCTCTGTAAAACGGGGACAAAGCTTCACGTCAGAGTGGCCACACCGAGAACGGCACATGTTTGCATAAGATCATTAGTCACAGGAGCAGAATTAGGCCATTGGGCCCATCGAATGTGTAGGAAAGAACTGCAGATGCTGGTTTAAATCAAAGGTAGACACAAAATGCTGGAGTAACTCAGCGGGACAGGAAGCATCTCCGGATAGAAGGGATGGGTTTGCCTGACCTGCTGAGTTACTCCAGCATTTTGTGTCTACCTTCGGCCCATCGAATGACCACTCCGCCATTCAACCATGACTGATGTATCTCTCCCTCTCAACCCCAGTCTCCCACCTACTCCCCACAGTCCCTGTACGGTGGCGCAGTGGTGGAGTCGCTGCCTTACAGCACCCCGGTTCGATCCTGACTATGGGTGCTGTCTGTACGGAGTTTGTAGTTCTCTCCGTGACCGTTTAGGTTTTCTCCGGGCGCTCGGTTTCCTCCCATACTCCAAAGTGTGGCTTCAATTAAAAAAAAAACATTGTCCAGATGCCTTTTAAATGCTGATATGTTACCTGCCTCAACTACTTCCTCCAGCATCTCGTTCCATATAAAAAAACAAAGTGCTGGAGGAACAGTGCTTCAAGGCAGCATCAGTGGAGGGAATGGACAGGGGATGTTTCAGGTAGGGACTCTTCTTCAGTGATGGACTGGGGGGGGGGGGGGGGGGGGGGGGGGGGGGGGGGAGAAGCTGGAAGGAGCCATGGGGCTGGGGCAAAGTCTGTCGAGTGATAGGTGGATACAGGTGAGTGAGGGGGGGGGGGGGGAACGGCAGAGGGGCGGAGTTTGTGACAAAGGCTGGAGGTGAAAAGGAGACAAAAGGGTGTCAGAGTAAGAAGGGTAGTGAAATGTAAAGCTAGTGGGATGGGGAAAGAGGAGCTAAATCCCTGTTCTATGTGCTTAATAATAAAGATTCCCCTTCATTCAGCAGTTGACCACAAGCGTATAAATGGTTCGCCCAGAAGAGAAAGGCAACTTTAATCGGGTTTTGTATTCACACTCAACCACACACACAGCCACTTACTTTCACACACACTCACACGTACATACATATACACACACAAATGCACATGCACACACACTCACATATACAATCGGACATTCATTCACACCAGCACACACATACGCACGCTTGCACATACATTCACACACTCATGCATACACACCCACTCCCACTTACACTCACACACACACAGTCACATTCACATACTTACACGCACATCGCTGTACTCACCCTCGTGAGGTACACAGTACACGGGGCCATCGTCTGCTGTGTCGAATGAAGAGAAGGAGCCGTGGGAAGACCAAGAGGGGGAAGGCTGATCCATCATGGAAGGCGGTTCAATGAAGCTACAGTTTAGGGTGTTTTCCATGTCGTGATGGGCCACTGTAAAGACATCACAAGACCAGCAATGAGAATGGTCAACCAACAAAGTGCATGGAGCCCACATCACCTGCTCAGCCGTCAATGACGTGACTGCCAGGACTGTTTCGGGCACAGAACCACTCCAGTCCCTCACCCCTTGCTCCCCCACACCCGTCTCCATCTCCATCCTAAGTATTCATCGTGAGTTATCCTTGACTGGACTGCCAGGGTGATTACTCCTGAGTTCAAGAATGTTTAATTGTCATATGTGCTAACACCAGGATGATAATGCTATTCTGACTTGCAGCAGCATAACAGGCTCGTAAATGCAACGCACATAGGTAATACGTAACAATCAAAAAGTCAATGAGTTAATAATCACAAAATTAATCCAAAAAATAACCCTGTCTTTAGTGCAACCAAACACAGTCCACAGCTAAGGTTAGTGTAGTGTAGTTTTCAAGAGCCTGATGATTGTTGGGATGAAGCTGTTCTTGAACCTGGTGTCATAGTTTTCAGGATCCTGTACCTTCTTCCCAATAGTGAAATGAGAGTGTGGCCTGGGTGGTGTGGGTCTCTGATGGTAATGGCTGACAATTTGAGGCCGCAGTTGGTAGAGATCCCTTCAATAGTGGGGAGCAGTACCTGTGTTGGACTGGGCAGTGTCTACCACACTCTTAGACTTCAGAGGTACAGTATGCAAATAGGCTCTTCAGTCCACCGAGTCTGCACACACCAGCGATCACCCCCTTACACTAATACTATTCTACACATTACGGACAATTTACAATTTTACTGACAGCACTTAACCTATAGACCTGAATGTATTTGCAGCATGGGAGGAAACCAGAGCACCCGAAGAACGCCCATGCGGTCACAGGGAGAACGTAAAACTCCGTACAGGCAGCACCCGTAGTCAGGATTGAACCCGGGTCTCTGGCACTGTAAAGCAGCAATTCTACCGCAGCGCCACCGTGCTGCCCCATCTGCACCCTCCTTTGTTCCTGGGCACTCGTGTTGCAGAACCAGGCTATGATGAACCCAGACACAAACTGCCTTCGAAATTTCATAGCAAAAGGATTTGAGTATAGGAGCAGGGAGGTTCTACTGCAGTTGTACAGGGTCTTGGTGAGACCACACCTGGAGTATTGCGTACAGTTTTGGTCTCCAAATCTGAGGAAGGACATTATTGCCCTAGAGGGAGTGCAGAGAAGGTTCACCAGACTGATTCCTGGGATGTCAGGACTGTCTTATGAAGAAAGACTGGATAGACTTGGTTTATACTCTCTAGAATTTAGGAGATTGAGAGGGGATCTTATAGAAACTTATAAAATTCTTAAGGGGTTGGACAGGCTAATTGCAGGAAGATTGCTCCCGATGTTGGGGAAGTACCTGTGCCGGTGCAGAGGGGGGAAGGTTGGGTGGGAGGAGTGGGTCTCCCTGTCGGTCTGCTCCTGGGCCTGGCCAAGATGGCCATTCGCGGGTCCAGGCAGCGGGCAGTCGATGGCCGCACACCGGTCGCCTGCCTGCCCCTTTTCCGGGGTTACGTCCGAGCTCGCGTGTCCCTAGAAAAGGAACACGCGGTGTCCATGGGGACTGTGGAGGCCTTCTGTGCACGCTGGTCACCACAGGAGGTTGAATATATTATCGATAAGAATGTTAATATTTTAATTTGATAATTTTGTTTAAGTGTTAAGAGGGAACACGTGGTGTCCATGGGGACTTTGGAGGCTTTCCATGGATACTGGTCGCCGTTGAAGGTTGAGTGTTTTGTTGATAAATGGAACACTCGACCTTCAACGGCCATTCGTGGGTCCAGTTGACGTTGATGTTATTAATTTGACGATCATTTGTTTGTAAACTGTCAGCATAGGCAGTCTTTGATTGTGTTAATACTCTATGTTTATGTTTATTTTTTGAATAAAAGTAGTTTCATAATAAAAAATAAATAAAAAAAAAGATGTTGGGGAAGTCCAGGACAAGGGGTCACAGCTTAAGGATAAGGGGGAAATCCTTTAAAACCGAGATGAGAAGAACTTTTTTCACACAGAGAGTGGTGAATCTCTGGAACTCTCTGCCACAGAGGGTAGTCGAGGCCAGTTCATTGGCTATATTTAAGAGGGAGTTAGATGTGGCCCTTGTGGCTAAGGGGATCAGAGGGTATGGAGAGAAGGCAGGTACGGGATACTGAGTTGGATGATCAGCCATGATCATATTGAATGGCGGTGCGGGCTCGAAGGGCCGAATGGCCTACTCCTGCACCTAATTTCTATGTTTCTATGACACCGTGTTTACTGAGCTCTCCTGTTTCAAGTAAAACAGCCGAAAACGTTCTATGTCTCTGTGGCACAGCTTCCTGATTAGAATAAATCCCCCTTCGCCCCAACCTTGTCCCTACATTGCCCCATGCAGTCTACGCCATCGTCATGCTGAGAAACTGAAAGGCATTTTGCATTGTGAGGTCGGGGGATGCTAACTGAGCTGTTTACTAACATGGATGTGACACCATGGCGATGCCTCAGGAACATGTGAAGAATTCCTATCCTTTGGAGTTTGTGTGGCGCCCAGCTTTGATGTGGGCTCTTTCAATAGCTGATGCGCCAGCTGCCGGTGATTATGGTGGATCTGCTAATCATTGCTTCCACATCCACCTCCCTATTATGTGCCAAGGGACGCAGGAAAAAAAATAATGTTTCAGGCAAGCTGCCAGGCAGCCGAGACAAAATCCAACCTTGTTTCACTGTGAGCAGAGAGACTAACAGGAGCTTTGGAGCTGCTAACAGGACATTGAACATAGAAAATTACATACATAAAGTGCTGGAGTAACTCAGCGGGTCAGACTGCATCTCTGGACGTGGGTAGGAGATGTTTTGGGTCGAGAGCCTTCAAGTCCCGACCCGAAATACCACATATCCCTGTTCTTCAAAGATGCTGTCTGACCCACTGAGTTACTCCAGCACTTTGTGTTTCTTTTTAAACCAGCATCTGCAGTTCCTTGTTTCTTCATAGAAATTAATAGCACACTAACAGCCCATAATGTCAGACTAAAACTAAAAGATAAATTTTAAAGTTCAGTGTTGAATGCAACCCACAAATATCAGTAAACATTGGACATAGAATAGTACAGCACAGGGACAGGCCCACAATGTCCATGTTAATGTGAAGATAAACTAATCTCATCTGTCTGCAGGTGATCTAAGTATTCCTCCATTCCCTGCATATCCATGTGCCTATCTAAAAGCCTCTTAAATGCCTCCACCACCACCTCTGGCAGCGCGTTCCAGGCACTCACTCCCCTCTGTATAAAATAATCTTGCCTTAAAACTATAATAATAATAATAATGGATGGGATTTATATAGCGCCTTTCTAATACTCAAGGCGCTTTACATCGCTTTATTCATTCACTCCTCAGTCATACTCGGTGGTGGTGAGCTACTTCTGTAGCCACAGCTGCCCTGGGGCAGACTGACGGAAGCGTGGCTGCCAATCTGCGCCTACGGCCCCTCCGACCACCACCAATCACTCACACACATTCACACACAGGCAAAGGTGGGTGAAGTGTCTTGCCCAAGGACACAACGACAGTATGCACTCCAAGCGGGATTCGAACCGGCTACCTTCCGATCGCCAGCCGAACACTTAGCCCATTGTGCCATCTGTCGTCCCACTATGCCCTCTAGTCTTTGACATTTCCACCCTGGGAAAAATGTTTAGTTTAGTTTACTTTAGAGATACTGCATGGCAACTGGTCCTTCGGCCCACCGAGTCCACAATTGAAATTTATACCAAGCCAATTAACCTACACACCTGTACGTCTTTGGAGTGTGAGACGAAACCGAAGATCTCGGAGAAAATCCACGCAGGTCACGGGGAGAAGGTAAAACTCCGTACAGACAGCACCCGTAGTCAGGATTGAACCCGTGTCTCTGGCGCTGTAAGGCAGTAGCTCTACCCCTACGCCACCATGCCGCCCCTATGTTCTGAATGTCTACCCTATCTATGCCTGTCATAATTTGACATAGTTCTATCAGGTAACCAGCCCCTCAACCTCCAGCATTCTAGAAAAAGCAATCAATGATTGTCCAAACTCCCCGTGTAGCTAATTCCCTCGAATCCAGAATAAACGGTGGACCAGACACAGCAATAAAGTCATCACTCAGTTTATGTGAGCCCAATGATTGGTATCTTGTTTGCTGATGACCAGTTACTGGGTTAATCATGTTTACTTTAGTGTATCTAGTTTAGTTCATTATTGTCACGTGTACCGAGGCGCAGTGAAAACCTTTTTGTTGTGCGATCTCCAGTCAGCAAAAAGACCCCACATGATTACAATCAAGCCATCCACAGTGTACAGATACAGGATGAAGGGAATAATGTTTAGTGCAAGATAAAGTCTGATTAAAGATAGTTCAAAGGTTTCCAATGAAGTAGATGGGAGGTTAGAACCACAGTCTAGCTACAGAGTTGTTTGTTGTCAGGAATCCACTGCCATGAGGGATGATAGAAACATAAATGTTCATGGTGTTTAGAAAGATGAATTGGATAAACAGTCAAGAAAGATTATTTGACATAATTATGGGGAGAAAGCAAGGGAATGGGACGGATGGAACTGCCCAACTAAAAACCGATACTAGCTTAATGGGCCGAATGGCCTTGAATTGGGCTATAACATTTCAATGTTCCAATATTTGTATACATCCCTAGAAGATTGAGGAGTTTGGGTATGTCAAAGAATACTCTATCGAGGTTCTAAAGGTATGCAGTGGTGAGATACTGACTGGTTGCATCAGTGCCTGGTTCAGCACTCGAATGCCCAGGAATGAAGTAGATTACAGAGAGTGGTGGACACTGCCCGGTCCAGCATAGGTACTGACCTTCCCTCCATTGAAGGGATCTATAAGAGGCGCTGCTTCAATAATCCAGCCAACATCGTCAGAGACCCACACCACGACCCACACCACCATGGCCTCGCTGCTGCCATCAGAAAGTAGGTACAGGGGCCTGAAAACCATGACCATTTGGGAACAGCTTCTTCCCAACAACCATCTTCAGTTTTATTTTTATCAGTTTTTGAATACTGCACAGAAACAGGCCCTTTGGCCCACCGAGTCCACACTGACCAGCGATCCCCGCACATTAACACTATCCGACACACACCAGGGACAATTTTTTACACATACACCAAGCCAATTAACCTACATACCTGAACGTGTTGGAGGAAACCGAAGACCGCAGAGAAAACCCACGAAGGTCACAGGGAGAACGTACAAACTCCGTAGAGACAGCACCTGTAGTCGGGATCGAACCCGGGTCTCCAGCGCTGTAAGGCAGCAACTCTACCGCTGCACCACCGTGGCCGCCCTAAACTCTTGAACACTGCACAACATTAACCACTACCTCAGCAACTATGACCTTCGATGGACAGTGCTTCTGGTTGTACCACAGTTCTTCAGTTTTGTACGGTTACCGAATATTACTTATTAATTTATTGTATTATTGGTTGTTATATATTTATCTGTGTGCTATTTCATTCATGGGCCTGCAATTCTTCTGCAAGTAAGAATTTCATTGTTTCAGTGTGTCGGTACATATAACAATTAACAACTCTTGACTCTTAAAAATAGACCAATTGAATTGTTGATCACCAGTAATTGTTGATGGAACAGTGACAAATAATACACTATTGTGTTTTACTTTCTGTAAGCTTCATGGAATGCAGCCCAGTTTATTTTAACACACAATCCACACATCATTCTCCAGCTCCAGTTTCTTAGGGATACAATTGCAAACATATTGTGGTTCTGCTTTCTATCCACAGAAATAAATATTTCAATTGATACTGTTTCCAACCTCATTTATAAAATGTGGGAAAAAATCTCAGTGCTTCTTGTTCTCAGTCGTGCGTGGCCAATGTGCAACTTTCAGAGTAATAAGCTGTTACATAAAAGATTAATAGGAAAATAAAAGCATCTATTAAATGTTTCAAAAGTCCCAAAACATTAGGTCATACATCGGCAAGAATCTCCTCCTGATTATCCCTGCCAGCCCTCTCTCAGATGACGAATCAGTGCTTCTCCACATTTAATCACACGTGGAAGTAGCATTGAAAGTAGGAAGACCATCAATGTTGCCGAGAGACACAAGAGAGGCTAAAATCTGGAGCAAAAAACAAACTGCTAGAGGAGACAAAATGTGTAGGAAGTAAATGCAGATGCTGGTTTACACTGAAGATAGACACAAAAAGCTGGAGTAACTCAGCGGGTCAGGCAGAATCTCTGGAGAAAAGGAACAGGTGACGTTTCGGGTCTAGACCCTCCTTCAGACTGAGAGTCAGGTGAGAGGGAAACTAGAGGTATGAAAAGGTACAGAGCAAATCAGAGGTGACTCAGGAAATGTGGAGCCCACAATGGTCCAATTTTGGCTGTGGAAGAGGTGATAATGAAAGGAAACCAACAGTGAAACTAGCAGAACGATGAGAATGGGGGAGGGATGGAGAGAGAAAGGGAACTGCTGGAGGAACTAGTTGGGTCAAACAGCATCTGTTGGCGGGGGAAAGGAATTCTTGATGATTCGGATCAAGCCTGCACTGGGACAAAAGATAGACACAAAGTGCTGCAGTAACTCAGCGGCTCAGGCAGTATCTCTGGAGAACATGGATAAGTGAAATTTCAGGTCGGGACCCTTCTTCATATTTTCAATATTGGGATGTCCTGTTGAAGGGTCTCGACTCGAAGTCTCGATCGTTCCTTTCTCCCTCCACGGATGCTTGATTAGTACAGGTGACAGAGGTTGTGGGAATATGGCAGCAGGAGAATGGGGTTAGGACGGAGAGATAGATCAGCCATGATTGAATGGCGGAGTGGACTTGATGGGCTGAATGGCCTAATTCTCCTACTATTATGAACTTATGCTGCTTGACCCGCTGAGTTGCCCCAGCATTGGAGACTTAGCTCACCAACTTCTGTTCGGCCTAAGTGTCCAGGGGGTCAGATTGCGTCAGGGAGGAAAAGTTAGCGATAAATTCACTGGCTCAGCTCTATAAATAACAATACCACTAAGCTGCTGTGCTCTCTTCAATGCCCTGTTCCCTAGCCATAACCCAAGTGGACTTGACAGTGCATGTCTATCGGGCTGGCCACGGAAAGGTTCAAACATCATCTCGCTTGGGCTAGTTTGGAACAGCCACAGTCAGGAGGTTTCTAGATGGGAGTTTTAAACTTTATACCATGACTTGACATCCACCTCAAAGTTTTCCAAGGGTGAGTTTGATTTGCATAACGTGCAGCTTTGTATATTTAAACAAAACTGCAAGAATGTTTACTTTTCATTTGGTTCCTGGGAGAGTTTAGATTAAAAATATTTAACGCAGCAGTTTCCAATAAAATAACCCAGGGCTATGGAACTAAAAAAAGGCTGCTTTAAAATTGGAACCAATGGAAAGTGAACATGAAGTACATCTGATTTCTGGCATGTTCAATAATTGGTCCATTCCTGATCGCAATTCAGTGCCGTACATTAGCAAGATATTCACGTTGGAGTAAATTTTAACACAAAAACAATTTGTACTTATTATGTCCTCCAAAACTGGTAGAATGTTCAAATTACTTAACCGGGTACGATCAAAAAATAGATATATGAGGGCAGATACAGTAGTCATACAGGACGGAAACAGGCCCTTCGGCCCCACTCATCCATACCATCCAAGATTGCCCCATCTAAGCTGGTCCCATTTGCCCGCATGTGGCCCGTGTCTCTCGAAACCTTAGTAGACTCAAAATGCTGGACTAACTCGGCGGGGCAGGGAGCATCTCTAGAGAAAATGGATAGATGACGTTTCAAGTCTGAAGAAGGGTCTTGACCCGAAACGCACCTATATATTTTCTCCAGGCAGCACAGTGGCGCAGTGGTAGAGTTGCATCCTCACAGCACCAGAGACCCGGGTTTGATCTTGACTACGGGTGCTGTATAAACGGAGTTTGTACATTCTCTCTGTGACAACGTGAGCTTTCTCCGGGTGCTCCGGTTTCCTCCCACACTCCAAAGGCGTACAAATTTGTAGGTTAATTGGTTTCGATAATAATATAAATTGTTGCTAGTGTGTAAGATAGTGCTAGCTTGATAGTCCAGGGTCATCCCTGGTCACTGATGACTCGGTGGGCCAAAGGGCCTGTTTCCTTGCTATATCTCTAAAGTCACGTCTAAAGTAAACTCCAGACATGTGTGACCAGCTGAGTTACTCCAGCATTTTCTGTCTCTCCTTCTCAACCTTTCTTGCCCATGTACTTATTGAAATGTCTTTTAAAAATTGTTATTGTGCTCACTTCAACCAGCTCATTCCACAGATCTACCAACGTTCTTGAATGAAACATACATTTGTGCAAACTAAATGTCATTGTGTTTGCAAACAAACTGCTCACCTACAACCTTGGGGAATTTCTGCCGTTTAATGGGAATTCTTGGCAGCTTGGTGCTGATCTGACTGATGGTGCCACGTAGACGCCGCCGTGCCTGCTTGCCTCTGATAGTGGTGACCTGGTTCGAACTGGAATGGGGGTAAAGCATAGTGTTAGTTAATGACAACCACTCTGCAAATCTCTTCCTGCAGGGGGGGGGGGCTGCATCTCAGGTGTTCCAGTTCACTGTGCACTGTCCAGCCGCATGCACTGCTCATAGAGTCATAGAGTGTGGAAACAGGCCCTTCCGCCCAACATGCCCATGCCGACCACACAAAAACGAATCTTCTCAGCAGCACTTCTAAAAGTCAATGATATAGTCATAGAGTCATACAGCATGTAATAGACCATTTGGCCCAACATGCCCACTCCGACCAACATGCCCCATCTACACTTATCCCACCTGCCTGCGTTTGGCCCATATCCCAATCATCCGATCCTATCCATGTACCTGTGTAAATGTTTCTGAACCATAGTGATAGTGACATTAATGTCATCCATAGGTCTGTGCCCAGAAATGTATTCCCTGTTGGTACTGCAAACGTCACTGAAGAATAGTTTTACATTTTTAGGTTTACTTTTTAATTTTAGTTTTAGGCCTTTTTTCCTGCTGCACCTAAACCCAAATTTCACCCGTTTCAGGACATGTGACACCAAAACACTCTTTGACTCTCTCGAACCTAGACAGATACAGCATGGAAACAGGCCTCACCACGCACCAAGTCCACGCCGACCATCGATCATCCCTTCACACTAGTTATCCTACTTTCCCATCCACTCCCTGCACAACTGCGGGCAATTTACCAAGATCCAATTAACCTACAAATCCGCATGTGTTTGGGATGTGGGAGGAAAGCAGAGTGCCTAGAGGAAACCCATGCAGTCACAGGGTGTGCGTGCAAACGCCCCACAGAAAGCAGCCGAGGTCAGGATCGAACCTTGGTCTCTGGTGCTGTGAGGCAGCGGCTCTACCTGCTGCGCCGCTGTGACTCAACACGCTACACCATCCATCTGAAGTTCAGCTTCATTAGCTTCAGCAGAACAGATTTCAAAGGCTCTGCCAGTTCCATCCAGACCCGTTAGTCAACATTGCCCAGCCTTTCGTTCTCCGTTATATTGCAAATGTAGGGGGAGAAAATTGTCTTTGGTCTTTTCTTTTTGCTGTCAAAATGGACGGATGACTCTCCCACCTTATTCTAGTCCACACATCCAATTTATCTTAATTTCTTTCCAGCTTCCTTGTGCCCTCTTCATAGTTTAGTAAGAACAGCAAATTTAGCAACCAAACCATTTATAACTTAATCATGGAAAACTTGCAAAGAGTTTTGGCCTCAGCACCATCCATGTGGTATGCAACCCTGTGGTGTGTGGTCTTGCTAACCTCATGAATCCTATTTATGCTTACAGTTTGCTAACCAGCCAACCTTCTATACATGTCAGACACAAGTCTGAAGAAGAGTTCAGTCATACAATGTTGGCTATCCACGTCCTCCAGAGATGCTGCCTGTCCCGCTGAGTTACTCCTGCACTTTGTGTAATTTTTTCTGTGACTACCACTTTCTAAAGGTTTACACTATGAGCTTTTACTTTCAACAATAATCCCTGATCTGGCACCTTATCGTACGGCTTCCAGAGATCACAGGAGAGTACATCTACCCGTTCCCCTTCATAACACAAAGTGTTGGATGAACTCAGCGGGTCAGGCAGCCTTTGTGGAGGGAATTGCAGTTTATCATTCGATATTCAATGCTCCCCAAATTGACACATCCAAAGGCTTGGATAGAGTGGATGTGGGGAGGATGTTTCCACCCAGTGGGAGAGTCTAGGACTAGATGTCATAGCCTCAGAAGTAAAGGACTTCCTTGAGGAAGGTGATGAGAAGGAATTTCTTTAGTCATAGGGTGGTAAATCTGTGGAATTCTTAGCCGCAGAAGACTATGGAAGCCAAGTCAATGAATATTTTTACGGCAGAGATAGATAGATTCATGATTGGTGTCAGAAGTTAAAGGGAGAAGTCAGGACAATGGGTTAGGAGGGAGAGATAGATCAGCTATGATCGAATGGCGGAGCAGACTTGATGGGTCGAATGGCCTAATTCTGCTCCTAGCTCTTATGACTTTATGATATATCTAAAATATAGAAACATAGAAACATAAAAAATAGGTGCAGGAGTAGGCCATTCGGCCCCTCGAGCCAGCACCGCCATTCAATATGATCAGGGCATTTCATGCAGAATCAGTACCCCATTCCTACTTTCCCCTCATATGCCTTGATTCCATTAGCCCTAAGAGCTATATCCAACTCTCTCTTGAATATATCCAGTGAATTGGCCTCCACTGCCTTCTATGGCAGAGAATTCCACAGATTCACAACTCTCTTGGTGAAAATGTGTTTCCTCATCTCAGTCCTAAATGGTCTACCCCTCATTCGTAAACTGTGAGCCCTGGTTCTAGACTTCCCCTACATCGGGAACATTTTTCCTGCATCTAGCCTGTCCAATCCTTTAATAATTTAATATATTTCTATAAGATCCCCTCTCATCCTTTAAAATTCCAGTGAATATAAGCCCAGTCAATCCATTCTTTCATCATATGTCAGCCCCGCCATCCCAGGAATAAACCTGGTGAACCTCAATAGCAAGAATATCCTTCCTCAAACTAGGAGACCACAACTGCACTCAATACTCCAGATGCAGCCTTATCAGGGCCCTGTACAACTGCAGTATGACCTCCTTGCTCTTATACTCAAATCCTCTTGCTATGTAGGCCAACTGCCATTTGCTTTCTTCACTGTCTGCTGTACATGCACGCTTACTAACCAATAACCTTCGGTTTAGTTTACGGGATAAATGGTTTAGAGGAGATCTGAGGTATATCGACCCGAAACGTTACCCAGTCCTTCTCTCCAGAGATGCTGCCTGACCCGCTGAGTTACTTCAGCTATTTGTGTCTATCCTCCCCAGATGTTGCCTGGCCCACTGAGTTCCTCCAGCACATTGTGTTTGATCTAGATTGCAACATTTGCGGTTTTGTGTGTCACCAGTTCCCCTTTATTCACGGCATGTGTTTTCTCTTCAAAGAACATTTATAAATTGATTTTCCTTTCATGAAACCCTGTTGAATTTACAAGAATATTTTGAATTTTTCTCCGTTCCTCATTTAGTATTTTCTTCAAACATTTTCCTATAAAAGATGTTCAGCTAACTGGCCAACAGTTTTCTGTTTTCTGTTTCCCTGCCCTTTTAAGTAAAACAGTTACATCTGCTATTTTCAAATCTAATAGAAACTTCCCGAATCTAAACCTTTGTTTTCCAGCGATGCAGCATAAAAACTGGCTCTTCGACCCACTGAGTCCACACCGACCACCGGCCATAGTTCTATGTTATCCCACTTTCTCATGACCGCATTAACTATCTCAATTGGCCGCTTCTTTTGAGACTCTGGGACATAGACCATCAGCCTGAAGGTTCATAAATTGTACAGGACTACAATCCTGGCCGTAGAGTCATACAACACAGAAACAGGCCCTTCAGCCCAGTTAGTCCATGCCGACAAAGATTTCCCATCTACACTAGTCCTACCTGCCCACGTTTGGTCCATATCCCTTTAAACCATTCCTATCCAAGTACTTGTCGAAAAGTCTTTTAAGCATTGTTCTTGTACCTGATAGTATTTTTTCCAAATTCCTCCCTTTTTCCGAATTCTCCATTGTTAATTCCCCACTCTCTTTAGTAACAGTAAGCCCTTTTTAAAAAATATATTTTCTATATGAAATATATATACGTGTGTATACACACGCACTCACACACACACATATATATATATATTTATATATCAGTTCGTGCATTTCTAGCTCGTTGTAAATAAAACTCATTCTTCTTCCTTTATTAATCTATGAGGCAACATTTGTTGTTCTTATTGTTCAATTGAACCTTCTGATCTGACATGCATCTTTCTGCAATTATGTTTTTCAATAAGTTTGATACTCTCATTGACCACATTTGGTGGAATTCCCCATGGTATTTTTCTCCTTCATTGGATATATCTTTTCTCTGTATTCTGAAAGATTCCCTTTAAGTTTATCGCTACATCTCAAATCATTGATCTTGTAACCTAATTTCCCAGTTCACGCTAGCTGTTTCTACTTTCATGCTTTCACGATTTCCCTGATTTAAGTTTCAGCTACAAGCCTTGTATTTATGCTTCTCTCCCTCAAAAGGAATGTAAACTTTAACCATATTTTGATTGCTAATACTTAAGGAAGCCTTCATTCAGTGGTCATTAATTATAATTCTGTCTCCTTGTACCATACCAGATCTAGTGTTGCATGCTTTTTCATTGACAAAAATGTGCAGTTATAACAAACTATCCTTTAAACATTCTTTTAACTCTTCATCTAGAACTCTTTATCTCGGCTATTTCTGCTATTTCCCCCAGACATTGTGGCTACAACACTCCGGCCAGACATGGTCCTGTGGTCCAAAGCAGCCAAGTTAGCATACGTCGTGGAATTGACAGTGCCATGGGAAGATGGTGTTGAAGAAGCTTATGAGAGGAAAAAGACCAAGTACTCTAAACTGTCAACTGAAGCTGCCCAGAATGGCTGGAAAACCAACATTTTCCCTGTAGAAGTGGGATGCTGGGGATTCGTTGCTGAATTTACGACCAGTCTATTGAAGGAAATGGGGGTGAAGGGTCACTCCAACAAGCAATCAAGTCATAGTCAAATTCTGCAGGAAAAAGCTGCAATTGGCTTTGGATTAAAAGGAAAGACAACAATTGGACTGCAAGATTCCGGATCAGGTAATCTGCCCAACCGAGTCCTTCACTGTCCACCGTGCTGACAGAACAGAAGCATCTGGGAAATCCAAGGGTGGAGGAGTCTGCTTCATGACCAATAACAACTGGTGCAACCCTGGAAATATCAAGATGCTTTCCCGTTCCTGCTCGCCGGACCTGGAGCACCTGACGATCTCATGCCGCCCATTCTACCTTCCCCGGGAGTTCGGCTCAGTGATCGTCACAGCCGTCTACATTCCACCGCAGGCGGACACCGACGTGGCACTATCGGCCCTACACGATGTGCTATGTCGACATCAAAACAAGTACCTGGATTCGGCTATGGTGGTGGCTGGAGATTTTAATAAATCAAATCTCAAGAAGGTCATGCCGAACTTCTACCAACACGTCACGTGTGCCACCAGGGGGGAGAGACCACTTTGGACCACTGCTACACACCGTTCAGGAAAGGCTACAAGGCCGTTTCACTCCCTCCCCTAGGAAAATCTGACCACGCTGCCATTTTCCTGTTGCCGGAGTATAAACAGAGGATAGTTCGGGAAGCGGTAGAGACGAGGGACATAAAGCGGTGGTCCGACCAGTCAGAGGCCATGCTGCAAGATGCACTGAGTGATGTCGACTGGAATATGTTCGAAGCAAGTTCCAGTGACGTCAGTGAGTTCGCGGAAGCAGTCACGGACTTCATCGCAGCAGTAACCGACAACATCATCCCCACGGTAAGGGTAAGGACCTTTCCGAACCAAAAACCCTGGGTAGACAGGTCTGTTCGTGTGGCCTTGAATGCTCGCACCGCTGCCTACAACTCGGGCCTGGCATCAGTCTACAAGGCAGAGTCCTACCGACTGCGAAGGGCGGTGAAGGACGCAAAGAGGAGGTACAGAGACAAGATGGAGTTACAGATGGAGCAGCAGGACACCAGAAGCCTGTGGCAGGGGCTACGGATTGTAACCAACTACCGGAGCACCCCTCCCTCATCCGCAAGTGCCGGCACCTCCCTAGCTGATGACCTGAACTCCTTTTACGCTCGTTTCGAGAGGGGCAACACCACCCCAGGTCTGCCGACTATCGACAATACCGCCAGCGGGCTGGCTACCGAAGCTGAAGGGAGGAATGTGCACACATTCTCGCTGTCCGAGCACGACGTGAGGAAAGCTCTGACACGGGTGAACACGAGAAAAGCTGCAGGCCCCGATGGCATCTCGGGGCGAGTACTCAAGTCCTGTGCTATGCAGCTAGCTCCAGTGCTCACTACATTATTCAACCTCTCCCTGGACAAGTCCGTGTTCCCTGCCTGCTTCAAAAAATCCATCATTGTACCGGTACCAAAAAATGCCTCCCCAGCCTGTCTGAATGACTACCTTACCTCGGTAGTCATGAAATGCTTTGAGAGGCTGGTGAAGAAACACATCTGCGCCTTCCTCCCTCGGAACATGGACCCGTTGCAGTTCGCATACCGTCCGAACAGATCCACGGACGATGCGGTCTCCCAGGTCTTGCACACCGCTCTCTCCCATCTGGACAGCCAGAAGGGGGGCTACGTGAGGATGCTGTTCATAGACTACAGTTCAGCCTTCAACACGATAGTCCCCACCAGACTGGCCGGGAAGCTAATGGAATTGGGGCTCAACACCTCCCTGTGTGCCTGGGTCCTGGACTTTCTCACCGCCAGGCCCCAGGTAGTCAAGATGGGAGGGAATACATCTAAGTCCCTCACCCTGAGCACAGGATCGCCCCAGGGTTGCGTCCTCAGCCCCCTATTGTCCTCCCTGTACACACATGACTGTGTGGCTAGGTTCAGCTCCAACTCAATAATTAAGTTTGCTGATGACACTGTGGTGGTGGGCCTGATCTCAGACAATGACGAGAAGGCCTACCGGGAGGAGGTGGCTGGTCTAGCACTCTGGTGCCAGGATAACAGCCTCCTCTTGAACATCAAAAAAACGAAGGAGCTGATCATGGACTTTAGGAGGGCACATCATCTGAGGACGTACACTCCATTGAGGATAAATGGGGATCCTGTGGATAGGGTGAACTGTCTTAAATATCTGGGAGTCCACATCTCCGAGGATATGACATGGGCATCACACGCCTCAGCACTCGTGAGTAAGGCAAGGCAGCGCCTTTACCACCTCAGGCAATTGAGGAAATTCAGAGTGTCTCTGAGGATCCTCCAGTGCTTCTACGCAGCGGCGGTGGAAAGCATCTTGTCCGGGAACATTACCATCTGGTTTGGGAATTGCTCTGCCAAGGACAAGAAGGCTCTGCAGAGAGTAGTGCGTTCGGCCGAACGCACTATGGGAACTTCACTTGCCCCCCTGCAGGAACTATACATCAGGAGGTGCAACTCCAGAGCCAACAATATCATGAGAGACCCCTTCCACCCCTGCAACGGACTGTTCCAGCTGCTACGGTCAGGCAAACGCCTCCGTTGCCATGCGGTGAGAACGGAGAGGTTGAGAAGGAGTTTCTTCCCAGAGGCCATTCGGTCTGTAAACGCCTATCTCACCAGGGACTAACTCTACTGAACGTTTTTCCTTCCATTATTTATTATGTAAAAGAATATGTGTGTTTATGATTGTGTTTATACTTTGTTTGGTTGTTTGGTTGTTTGTCTTTTTGCACAAAAGTCCGCGAGCATTGCCACTTTCATTTCACTGCACATCTCGTATGTGTATGTGACAAATAAACTTGACTTGACTTGACTTGAAGATGAAGACAGGAGGGTACAGAACTAAGGGGGGGGTGTACCTGGAATGCCAGGTATTACCGTTGAGCCGTCTGGATGGAGACGTTGTGGACATATCAATGAAATGTCAGAGAAGGAGGGTGCCCACCTAAAGACCCTGATGACGTACCTACCCTACCTTTCACCACTCCAATCCCACTGCTAATATCAAGAGTGCCAAATTACTACAGGGATTGAAACATCAAGTCCTATTAGCTCTACTGCTCATCTGATTTTTCTTGCCGATATGGAGATTAAAATCCTCCAACATTATAGTTACCCCTTCATCACAAGCTCCCATTATTTTCTCCACTATACTCTGTCCTACCATCTGTTTATCATTCGGGGCTTTATATACCGATCACAAAGTGACTTCTTGCCTTTATTATCTGTTATCTTCCACAAATTGCCTCTTATTTCCTGGCTTCTGAAAATGTTATGATCCCTGTCTATTAAACACAGACCATCCTTAATTAGCAGAGCCACTCGTTATCTTTTCCTACCTTCCTGTACTTCCAAAGTATAAAGTCCTTTCAACACCTTTAAGTCCCAATCAATATCATCCTGCTGTTATTTTGGACCAGAGTATGAAGTGAGAAATATCAATGATCTTCAGGAAGGTCATTTTTGAGGCAGCCAGTGGCACAGCAGTAGAGTTGCTGCCTTACAGCACTCCAGACCCTGGTTTGATCCTGACTGTGGGTGCTGTCTGTACGGAGCTTGTACGTTCTCCCTGTGACCACGTGGGTTTTCTCCGGGTGCTCCGGCTTCCTCCCACACTCAAAAGACATACAGGTTTGTAGCTTAATTGGCTTCAATGAAATGATAACCCTTCCCTAGTGTGTAGGATAGTGTTAGCGTACGGGGTGATCGTTGGTCGGCATGGACTCAGTGGGCCGAAGGGCCTGTTTCCATGCTGTATCTCTAAAGTATAAAGTAAAGTCTAAAGTTGTGACCTGTTACAACAGATGGAGCAGACAAGCATCTCATCAGGTGACACCAAACTCAAGCAATGGTGATCGTCTGACTTTTTCAAGAGAGAGTTAGATTTAGCTCTTAGGACTAATGGAATCAAGGGATAGGGGGAGAAAGACGAAACAGGGTACTGATTTTGGATGATCAGCCATGATCATATTGAATGGCGGTGCTGGCTCGAAGGGCTGAATGGCTTACCCCTGCAACAATTTTCTATGTTTCTATGTTTCCTTATTAAAAGAGCTGAGAGGTTGGGAGCGTGTTTGTCTGAGAATTGACCCCTCTACCCGCGTGGTGGAGTACTCACTCATTTCCTTGATTCTTCTTGTGACAGAGGCAGTAGCAGCACGAGAACAGCAGGAGCAGGAGTAACAGGAACAGTATCAGACAGCCGGCTGCGATCACTCCAACTCGCCCATTGGAACCTGCGTCGAGAGGAAGAGAGGTGAGCAGCCCAAGAAACAGACAAACCTGCATCCTCTCCATGAGACATAGGAGCACAATTAGGCCATTCGGCCCATCGAGTCTGCTCTGCCATTCTCTCATGGCGGATCTATTTTCCCTCTCAGCCCCATTCTCCTGCCTGCTCTCCATTGCCTTTGACGCCTTTCCTAATCAAGAATCTACTTTATTAAGCATAACAGGGCAGCAGATTGGCGCAGTGGTAGAGTTTTATCCCTTACAGTGCCAGAGACCCGGGTTCGATCCTCACTACCTCAGCTGTCTTAATGGAGTTTGCACATTCTCCTGTGGGTTTTCTCCGGGTGCTCCGGTTTCCTCCCACACTCCAAAGATGTACAGGTCTGTAGGTTACTTGACCTCTGTAAATAGTCCCTGGTGTGAAGGATGGAACGAGTGTACGGATGATTGCAGGTCGGCATGGACTCGGTGGGCAGAAGGGCTGTTTCCAAATTGGATTCCAGGATGGATCAACAAGTTACAATGAAGATAGACACAAAAAGCTGGAGTAACGCAGTGGGACAGGCAGCAGCTCTGGAGAGAAGGAATGGGTGAAGTTTCAGGCCGAGACCCTTCTTCAGACTCGAAACGTCACCCATTCTTTCTCTCCAGAGATGCTGCCTGCCCCGCTGAGTTACTCCAGCATTTTGTGTCTATCTTCAGTTTAAACCATTATCTGCAGTTCCTTCCTACAAGTTACGTTGAAGGACGTGGATATTTGAAACTGATTTTTATATTGAATTTTTCCATTATGAAATACACAGTATATCAGTGTCGAACCGAAAAATACAAAGTTGATGGAATGCTACAGAGACATGAACAAACTTTACATCAGTTTTACAAAGAAATGAGGAATATCAGCACATGCTACTTAAAAATGAGGATTACATTCATTTATCATCGGCTGGGAACGAGGAATGTACCAGATTGATGGACTGAGAGGTTCATACTTGATTAGAGTGTAATGCGCAGTTCTGGTCGTCCCATTACAGGAAAGATATGGAGGCTTTGGAGAGGTTGCAGAAGAAGTTTACTGCCTGAATTAGGTGGTATTAGCTACAAGGAGTGGTTGGACAAACCTCAATGCCGGAGGTTGAGGGGAGACCTGATAGAAGTACGTACAATTATGAGGGGCAGAGATACAGCAGGTAGGACTTATTTCTCTCCCTAGAATAGAAATGTCAAAGACTAGAGTGCGTAGCTTTAAGGTAAGAGGGGCAAAGCTTAAAGGAGATGTGCCACCCTAATGTTGTACACAGTGGGTGGTGGGTGTCTGGAATGTGCTGTCAGGGGTGATGTTTTTTTTTTTTTTTTTTTTTTTTTCCTACTTGTATTTTAATGTTGCTTTTTTTACCTGCACTTTTTTTTTTAAACTCTTCGTACTGTTTTTACAGGAACTGGATTGTTTTTATTTATGCGTGAAATGTTTAAGTTTTTATGTGCGATGTATTCCCTGAGAAACGTCTTCTCATTTTGCACTGTACAATTGTTGCTTTGCATGATATTTTCTATGCACCTAATTTCTATGTTTCTATGTTTCTATGTTTCTATGATGACAATAAAAGGATGATAATGATAATGATAATGATAAATACTGTAGTTTGAGATCTTCCCTCAAACTCTCGCGTCCCAGAGATAACAATCCTGATTTGTCCAACCTCTCCATGCAACTAATATCACCTAACCCCTGGGGTCAAGGAAAGAGCGTTCAGGTCGCAGCCCTGTTTCCACCAATCTTTCCACCACCACACACAAGCACAAGAAGCGACAAGACAGACACCATTGTATGCAGATGCCGAGAAGTGTGGTCGACTCTGGCTGAACAACTTCTAATCTTGTGTGTGGACTCGATACGAAGAAGACCTAAACCCCGTGTACAAACCTTACCCCACACATCTCCATTAAACTTACCCCGTACATCTCTGTGCCCTCTAATCTTTGACATTTCCACCCAGGAAAAAAGATTTTGACTGCCGATAAACTCATATCCCTCTCATCATTTTATCTTCTTCTATCTGGCCTTCCCTCAGCCTCCGATGCTCCAGAGAAAACAAGCCAGGTTTTGGCCATGACCTTAATGAGTGGCAAAACAAGCTTTCAAACTTAATCCTGCTCTTATTTCACATGTTTTTAAGAGATAAAGTGATACGATCTTGCTAAGAAGTCTCAGCAATAATTGTGTCAGGAACGCACAACACTTATCCAGAGATTTGCTTCCATTGAAGGGGCACACAGCCATGTCATGTGGGCATTATTGTACTTGGTCATCTGCTCAGACAAATATAGAGTCTGGCAGGGCTCCCATGTGATTGCTCTTTCATACACAGGCGCCAGAGTATCCAAACTGAGGGAAAACCCGGACAAAAGCTCCATTCACAAAGTGTCCTTAATCTGTCATCTAGCTGCATGATCCCGGGGGCAACATCCTCAGCCCAAGCTGCAACCTTCAGCCGCTTCATCAATGAACATCTTTCTTTCAGAGGATCGGTTCAAAAATAACCCTGCAGAGTTTTGCTCCATTCACAATTCCGCTACTATTAAGCCGCATAGCCTGTCCCACTCCAGTTCTCAGCCGAGCTTCAACTTTGAGAGAAGATAGACACTAAAAGCTGGAGTAACAGGGGGCCAGGCAGCATCTCTGGGGAGGATTGGGTGACGTGTCGGGTCGAGACCCTTCTCAGACTGACTCCCAGTTCAGCTTTGAGAGAGTGAATCTGGAGGTGCGAAGATTATGCATCTATCTTTCTTTGTTTTCCTCTGGATTTCCAGCTTGAAGAATACCTCGTACCGTGACAGACAGGGTTGCACTAACAATCATCCCATTGTTATCTGGCCAAGGAGCTCGGAGCTTTATCCCAAACCCCCAGGCACATTAGATGCCTTCACTGCCAAAGCTCCCCCTTTTCCTCTCTGTTTGATGGCAAATTAAAATGGGTGGAAGATCCTCCATCAAAGTTCAGCTCATACACCGAGCAACCATGCCATCTCCCAACTGAGTGAATGATCTCAGCTTTCAGGAGCAACCATAGAACATACAGTACCGGAACAGGCCCTTCAGCCCACAATGTCTGTGCTGAACCTGATGCCGACCAACTCTGACCTGCCTGCATATAATCTGTATCCCTCCACTCCCTACACATCTATGTGCCTATCCAGTAGTCTCTTAAATGTAAATGCAAATATGGTGCCAAGACCAAGGGCGGCACGGTGGCACAGCGGTAGAGTTGCTGCCTTACAGTGCTAGAGACCCAGGTTCGATCCTGACCATGGGTGCTTGTCTGTATGAGTTTGTACGTTCTCCCTGTGATCTGCATGGGCTTTCTCCGAGATGTACGGTCTCCTCCCACACTCCAAAGACATACAGGTTTGTAGGCCTATTGGCTTGGTATGAATGTAAATTGTCCCTAGTGTGTAGGACAGTGTTAATCTGTGGGTGATTGCTGGTCTGTGCGGTCTCGGTAGGACGAAGGGACTGTTACCGTGCTGTATCTCTAAACTGAACTAAACTAAGACCTGGTGTTTTTGATTTTAACAGCAGATCCGGTTACTCCGGAATTAACAATATCTGACTCCATTCATTTGTTACAAGAATGATGAGCTTCAATAAATGGCCCTTAGTTTGGAGTTCATCCAAGCCCAGGGGTCGTTATAAAATAAGCATTTCACTGCTATATTCAATCTGACCAATGGTTTGCTTCACTGACACTGGAATTCCTTCCCCGTCCAGTGGGGAAATAATTGCCAAAGCTTTAAAATAACCATTCTTTCCCCAAAACCTTTTGACTCTTACCAAGAATGCAGGTGCCGTAGACTGGGTCACAGTTGGCCTCGATGCAGGGGCATGGGTGGACACAGTTGGCTCCGTAGAGTCCCGAGGGACAAGTCATGTTGCAGCTGGTGAAGGAAAGGGAGAGGTCAACGTTGGAGAAACGGCTTTTAGTTTAGTTTTAGTGATACAGCGTGGAAACAGGCCCTTCGGCCCACCGGGTCTGCGCCAACGAGAGATCCCCCTGCACTAGTTCTATCCTCCAGATTAGGGACAATTTACCGAAGCCATGTTATTTGTATAGCACATTTAAAAACAACTCTCGTTGACCAAAGTGCTTTACATTAGTCCAGGTACTAACTTGCTACAAACAGTGGTACATAGATCAACAATACATACATAAATACATACAGCGCTCCCTCAGAAGATCTCAAGAAAGGCTTGAGAGTAGAAATAACCTGCAAACCTTAGTTAGGCACAAAATGCGAGATTAACACAACGGGTCAGGCAGCATCTCTGCAGAGGAGGAAGAGGAGATATTTCAGAAATCCCACATATTCCTGTTCTCCAGAGATGCATCTGACCCTCGGAGTTAATCCAGTAGTTAGTATCTATCTTCATTATAAACCAGCATCTGTAGATCCAACCTACAAACCTGCATGTCTTTGGAATGTGGGAGGAAACTGGAGCACCCACATGTTCACTGGGAAAACCGTACAGATTCCATACAGACAGCACCCGTAGTCAGGATTGAACCCAGATCTCTGGCGCTGTAACCCTCCAGCCTGCGCAACCTATCCCTATAGCTCAGGCCCTCAAGTTCTGGCAACATCCTCGTAAATCTCCAGCTTAATGGCATATTCCCTGCAGCAGGCTGACCAAAACTGAACAAAAGCCAACTGTAATTCCAAGTACTGGGGACTATCAGACTCCATGGAGGGAACTTTGAGTGAAACAGAATTGGACTGCTGGCTCACCATCACTACATTACATAACGTCTGCATTCTCTTCACCTTTAAGAGAAAGAGAAACAGAGGCAACGGTTCCGAAAGACTCCCGGACTGATGCTACCTGACCCACTGAGCATTTCCAACAATTTCTGTTTCATTTCAGATTGTCGTCACCAATTTATTTTTTTCATTTACATTCCCAGAGTTAAGAATGTTTAATTGGCATGTGTGCCTGCCACGGAACTATTAAATTCTTACTTGCTGCAGCTTTACATGCCTGCAAAAAGCAATAACATGCAGATACATATGGAGTAATATGTAAAATAGGCAATATGTAGGGAATACATAGGGAAAAGACAAGGTGGATGCACAGGGTCTTTCACCCAGGGTAGAAGGAATCAAGGACCAGAGGACATAGGTTTAAGATAAGAGGGGAAAGATTTAATAGGAACCTGAGGGACAATTTTTTCACTCAGAGGGTGGTGGATATATGGAATGAGCTGCCAGAGGAGGTCTTTGAGGCAGGTACTTCAACAGCATTTAAAGGACACTTGGACATACATGGATAGGAAAGGTTTAGAGGGATATGAGTTTAGAAGAATGAGGGGGGACCTCATTGAAACATACAAAGAGAATGTTTTCACTGGTGGGAGAGTCTAGGACTAGAGGCCATAGACTTAGAATTAAAGGACGTTCTTTTAGGAAGCTGAGGAGAAAATTATTTCGTCAGAGGGTGGTGAATATGTGGAATTCTTTGCCACAGAAGGCTGTAGAGGCCAAGCCAGTGGATATTTTTTAAGGCAGAGATAGATTTTTGATTAGTACAGGTGATAGAGGTTATGGGGAGAAGGCAGGAGAATGGGCTTAGAAGGAAGAAATAGATCAGCCATGATTGAATGGCGGAGTAGACTTGATGGGCTGAATGGCCCAATTCTACTCCTATCACTAATGACCTTATGAGACAGGTGTGGGGAAATGGGGCGAATGTAGGTGGGTCATCTTGGTCAGAAGATAGATACAAAGTGCTGGAGTAACTCAGCGGGTCAGGCAGCATCGCTGGAGAAAAGGAATAGGTGATGTTTTGAGATGGAACCCTGCAGACACTTTTTCAGGCTTAATCTTGGTCGGTTTGGGCGAGTTGGGCTGAAGGGCCTATTTCCATCCTGTATGACTAATCAATAACACAATCAATTAATAACCATGAAATGAAGTAACCATAATTGTGCAAAACCAAAGTCTGTCATGCACCCGGAGATAGTCAATAGAAGATCAAGTTTGCTGAGGCAGTGTTGCACAATTTTTAAGAGTTTGGTGGTTGTTGTTCTCATCACTAACATCAGCAGGTTTGGATAGACACAAAAAGCTGGAGTAACTCAGCGGGACAGGCAGCATCTCTGGAGAGAAGGAATGGGTGATGTTTCGGGTCGAGACCCTTCTTCAGACTAGTCAGGGATAAGGGAAACGAGAGATATAGACAATGATGTAGAGAAATAAAGAACAATGAATGAAATATATGCAAAAGGGTAACAATAATAAAGGAAGCAGGCCATTGTTAGCTGTTTGTTGGGTGAAAACGAGGAGCTAGTGCGACTTGGGTGGGGGAGGGACAGAGAGAGAGGGAATGCCGAGGCTACCTGTTGTTAGAGAAATCGATATTCATATCTCTGGGCTGTAAGCTGCCCAAGCAAAATATGAGATGGCGTTCCTCCAATTTGCATTTAGCCTCACTCTGACAATGAAGGTGACTGAAGACGGAAAGGATAGAGTGGGAATGGGAAGGAGAATTAAAGTGTTTAGCAACCGGGACAATCAGGTAGGTTCAGGCGGACTGAGCGCAGATGTACAGCAAAACGATCGGCCAGCCTACGTTTGGTCTCGCTGATGTATAAAAGTTCACATCTTGAACAATGGATACAATGGATGAGGTTGGAGGAGGTGCAAGTGAACCTCTGCTTCACCTGGAAGGACTGTCGGGGTCTACTCATAACTCTTGGTATGTGTAGGAAGGAACTGCAGGTACTGGTTTACACCGAGGATAGACGCAGAGTGCTGGAGTAGCTCAGCGGGACGGGCAGCATCTCTGTAGGGAAGGAATGGGTGATGTTTCAGGTTGAGACCCTTCTTCAGACTCTGACTGATATATGAATATGGAGGGTTTAGAGGGATATAGGCCAAATACTGGTAAAAAGGGGTTAGCCTAGTGTGCTAACTCGGTTGGCGTTGTTAATGTGGCTCTATGACTCCATGAAAGCAGCATTGTTCTCCTTCAGTTCGCCTACTGCCACAACAGGTCCGCAGCTGATGTCATCTCCTAATGCCCCTGTCCCACTTAGGAAACCTGAACGGAAACGTCTGGAGACTTTGCGCCCCACCCAAGGTTTCCGTGCAGTTCCCGGAGGTTTTTGTCAGTCTCCCTACCTACTTTTACTACCTGCAACCTCCGGCAACCACCTGCAACCTCCGGGAACCGCACGGAAACCTTGGGTGGGGCGCAGAGTCTCCAGAGGTTTCCGTTCAGGTTTCCTAAGTGGGACAGGGGCATTACACTCATCCCTGGAACACCTGGATAAGAATATCACCTATGAAAGATTCCTATTCATCAACAGCAGCTCTGCTTCCAATTCCATCATCCCAACCAAGCTCAGCTAGGTCGGCATGGACAAGTTGGGCTGATGGGCCTGTTTCTGTGTCTAGGGAAGAACTGCAGATGCTGGTTTACACTGAAGATCAGACACAAAATGCTGCAGTAGCTCAGCGGGCAGGCAGCATCTCTGGGGAATTTAGGGGGACGTTTCAGGTCGAGACCATTCTTTAGACTGGAGTCTGAAGAAGGGCCTGTTTCTGTGCCGCAGAGCTCCATGACCCTAAAAGGCCACTGCCCGAACACCCTTAATCGGAGCTACTGCACGGAGTGTGGGCTTTTGCTGCACTGTCTGGCAAGGCTAAAAAGAATTCAAGCTGTTCTCTCCAAGTTGCAGCAAGTTGACTCCAACAGCAGCCATCCTCCACTGAAACCTCACAGCCACTTTTGCAGCCAATTGTTCTGTGAAAGGTTACGATGGAATCATTCAGTTTGCCCAGCTGGAAGCAACATTTCGGCCGATGCCAAGGAATGCTGGAGAGGAGAGGGAGACAGGGAGGGGTCGAGGCAAGTAGCATTCTAAAACACCAGATCCATTTATGTTAATGTCAAAACAAATTCCTGTCAGGCGGCACTTTTTTTTTTCCACTGGAGTTTCGAAGATCTTTCCACTTTGTGCATTTTGCAAATCCCAGCATGACTGAGCGTTGACCACAAGGGTAAAGGAATATGTATTTTGGTCTGCGACTGCAAAATAAACAATCCTTCAGACGCAGCCCCCAGTGCTCCCCCTCCACATCCTTCCCTCTCATCCCCCATTTAAAAAAATCCTCAAGACTCAAAGAGTGTAGAGCAGGTGAGGAAGCGGCTGGATTCAGGCAAGATTCCAGCTGGATTATTTCGTGCAACATCCGTTCAAAATCTCCTTGAAGACTCAGACAGCCCTTGCATGCCAAAGCTAAATTAGACATACAAACACAGTATTTACCCTGCGCCACTAACCCCCCCCCCCCCCTCCATCCACCCCATCTCTGGCCCCAGATGCTCAGAGTGAAACAATGTGCTGGTACACTGACTCCACACTCCAGCACTTTCCAATCGACCTAACGCTCTGATACAGAGCCAGCTTTAACATCTCTGCTTCTGGCTCCTTCATTAAACAAAACCACATGAAAGGCTGCAGATCTGCAGTGTTGAGCTACATTTAACTCAGCGTTGAGGTGGTGGGTTAGGGGCATTGTCTCAATGTTAGATTCAGAGCTACTCTTCTGACATTCAGGTCAAGTGTCAGCCTTCCTTTAGTGATAGCTCACTCCCCTTGGAGTCAGAAGGTCACGGGTTCAATTTTACTCAAGGGTTTCAAACCGTTTCAAACTGAGTTGACACATCAGTATAATGAACAATGCAGCTAATTGCTGTGCTGCCAAACTTACAGGCAATGCTATCCATGGTGCAGGTAGTGAGAGGAACATCAACCAGAGGTTACCTATACGCAAACTTCAATTCTGTCTATTGAGAGGGCGGTGGAGGCAGGTTCTCTGGATGCTTTCAAGAGAGAGCTAGATAGGGCTCTTAAAAATAGCAGAGTCAGGGGATATGGGGAGAAGGCAGGAACGGGGTACTGATTGAGGATGATCAGCCATGATCACATTGAATGGAGGTGCTGGCTCGAAGGGCCGAATGGCCTACTCCTGCACCTATTGTCTATTGTCTATTATTGGATCTATAGAGCGTGCTGCCTCAAAAAGACGGCCAACATCATCAAAGACCCACACCACCCTGGCCACGTTCTCGTTTCATTTCTACCCTCGGGAAGACGTTACAGGAGCCTGAAAACCGTCACCTCCAGGTTCGAGAACTGTTCTCCCCTCTTGTACACCGCACAACACTAACTAAACTATGAGCTTCTATGGAGGATAGACACAAAATGCTGGAGTAACTCCGCGGAACAGGCAGCATTTCTGCATAGAAGGAAGGGGTGGCATTTCGGGAGGAGACCCTTCTTCAGACTGAAAAAGGGTCTCGACCCGAAACGTCACCCGTTCCTTCTATCCAGAGATACTGCCTGTCCTGTTGAGTTACTCCAATATTTTGTGTCTATCTTTGGTGAAAAGAACCCCCAGTGCCCTGAACAAACCTTGTCCCTCATTCATCCCTCCCAGAAAGATCTTGACCTACCAACTACCCGCTCAAAATCAATTCAATGTCTCACTCACTTTCCACTGACTGGTTAACACGCAAGAAAAACTTCTCGCTGTACCTCAGTACACGTAACAACAGACTAAACGGAACTGCGTGATGATGCACAAGATAAAGTGTTGCAATACATAGCAAGTCAGTCAGCATCTAAAGAGAGGACTCAGAGTGGAGGGAAACACATACAGATTATAGTGGCAGAGTGGCAATGCAAGATACCAACAACCTTGTAGGGCCAGGTCGACCCCTACATCGCCGACCAAGTGCTGCCACCAGGACAACGGCCCTTTAAGCCCAAGATAACACTCGATTATTTTTTTAAACTTTGATTCTTAAAATCTACAAGATGCCTCTGGAAATGTGGAAACAATTTGCCTCAGAAGAAACCTATTATTTTTAACACGACAATCATTGCACTCTTATACTTATGCAGGATTAGTTTAGTTTAGTTTATTGTCACGTGTACCGAGGTACAGTGAAAAGCTTTTGTTGCCTGCTAACCAGTCAGCAGAAAGACAATATATGATTACAATCCAGTCATTTACAGTGTATAGATATATGATAAGGGAATGACGTTTAGTGCAAGGTGAAGCCAACAAGGTCCAATCAAGGATAGTCCGAGCCGAGGGTCACCAATGAGGTAGATAGTAGTTCAGCACTGCGCTCTGGTTGTGGTAGGATGATTCAGTTGCCTGATTACAGCTGGGAAGAAACTGTCCCTGAATCTGGAGGTGGAGGAGATTATATTATGCGCCTATGTCTGGTATTATTTTACTGGATTGTATGCAAAACAAAGCATTTCACTGTATCTAGGTACACGTGCCAATGAAGTAACTATCGAATCTGCCAAAATTACTCTGTGTATTCACCCTATCTATTCCCCTCTGCAAGCAGATTCGGTTTTGGTTCAGATTTCGAACTTTGCCAAAAAATCTTTTGGTCTTTTTCTGTTCCTTTTTCCACTGTGCAGGAAGCACTTTGGGAATATGCGAAATGTGCTGAAAAGCATGCGGTCTCGAACGCTCTCGTTTGCTTTATTCGTGCCAGCGAGAGTTAACTCCGAGCTGCCTATCCAACAACAGTGAGTAATGAGTAACATCTGATAACACCAATATGATGTTCTGAGGGATCGCCGGAGCGGAGGGATAGGGAGAGATGATGGGAAAGTGAGTAGACATAGAATCATAGACTCAGAGTCATCGAGTGATACAGCGTGGCAACAGGCCCTTCGGCCCAACTTGCCCACACCGGCCAACATGTCCCAGCTACACTCGACCCACCTGCCTGCGTTTGGTCCATATTACTCCAAACCTGTCCTATCCATGTACCTGTTTAACTGTATTTTAAAAGTTGGGATAGTACCTGCCTCAACTACCTCCTCTGGCAGCTTGTTCGATACATCATATAACCATATAACCATATAACAATTACAGCACGGAAACAGGCCATCTCGGCCCTACAAGTCCGCGCCGAACAATTTTTTTCCCTTAGTCCCACCTGCCTGCACTCATACCATAACCCTCCATTCCCTTCTCATCCATATGCCTATCCAATTTATTCTTAAATGATACCAACGAACCTGCCGCCACCACTTCCACTGGAAGCTCATTCCACACCGCTACCACTCTCTGAGTAAAGAAGTTCCCCCTCATGTTACCCCTAAACTTCTGTCCCTTAATTCTGAAGTCATGTCCTCTTGTTTGAATCTTCCCTATTCTCAAAGGGAAAAGCTTGATCACATCAACTCTGTCTATCCCTCTCATCATTTTAAAGACCTCTATCAAGTCCCCCCTTAACCTTCTGCGCTCCAGAGAATAAAGACCTAACTTATTCAACCTATCTCTGTAACTTAGTTGTTGAAACCCAGGCAACATTCTAGTAAATCTCCTCTGTACTCTCTCTATTTTGTTGACATCCTTCCTATAATTGGGCGACCAAAATTGTACACCATACTCCAGATTTGGTCTCACCAATGCCTTGTACAATTTTAACATTACATCCCAGCTTCTATACATCCACCACCCTTTGTGTGAAAAAGTTACCCCTTAGATTCCTATTAAATCTTTTCCCCCTTCACCGTGAATATGGAATACATGCAGCTATTCCCCTCATGTTTTAATTAATTGCACTGGAGATGGGAGGAGGGGTTGAGTTGAAGGGAGATTTTCTCTTACTGCAGGACAGGATACAGGTGGCAAATTTATGGTTAAATTGGGACGTAATTACAACAGTTTGGAAGCTCAACAAAGAGCCATTGAGATGGAGTCTGCCGCCAGCAAAAGAATGTCAATGATTTCAGGACAGGATGGGCTAGGGTAAGGATGGGAAGCATGAAATGTAGAAGCTAAACATCCTTGTGGATTAACTTATGGAAGAAGTTCCCTTCCTCCCACTGCCTCTACATTTCACTCCTCCTCTTCTCTCCTTATCTGACTCCCTTTTGACTCCTTGTCACCTCCAGCCTCCACCACCTGTCTGCTATAAAAAACATTCACAGAATGGCCTCCTCCTGTATCTGAAATACTGCTCTGGAAGCTTTCAAAAAATATTTTAGTTGTGGTGGGAAGGAAGTTTGATTTTGGTTTAGAGGTGCGGCATGAAAACAGGCCCACCGAGATCACACCGACCATCGATCACCTGCTCACACAGGTTCTATGATATCACACTTTCTCATCTGCTCCCTACTAACAAGAGGCCGATTAACCGACAGATCCGCACGGCTTTGGGACATGGGAGAAAACCGAATCACCCGGAGGAATCTCATGAGCCACAGGGAGAACATGCAAACTCCTCACATACAGTACCCGAGGATTGAACCCAGGTGTCTAGTACTGTGGGGAAACAACTCTACCACCGTGCTGCCATTTTATCTGACTCTCTTTTCTCATATTTACACCTCTAGCCTTCACTGCCTCTCCAACATTAAAACATTAACAGAACGTCCTCGTCCTGTATCTGAAAGAAATCTCTGGAGGCCTTCAAAGGTACGTTAATGGTGGAGGTGGATGGGGGATCCCTTTGTATCCAGAGCAATCTTTATCCTATTGACCTCTGTAAATTGGAAACTTCTCAGATCTTCCAGGTCCTACTCTTGTCGGTAACTGACACCGCTCTTTCACGTTTGGGCCACAGCAGTTACTTTGCCCGAATGAGATGAGGAGGAATTTCTTTAGCCAGAGAGTGGTAAATCTGTGGAACTCAAGAAGGGGGCTGAGAATGCATCCTTGAGGAGCACCAGTGTTGAGGATTATCGTAGAGAATGATTTGGCCCCTATGCTCACTGATTTTGGTCTGTTGGTCAGGAAGTCAAGAATCCAGTTGCAGAGATGAGTGCTGACTCCAAGTCCCGCAAATTTGTATGATGAGCTTGGATGGTATAATGGAGTTGTAGTCTAGGAATAGAAGTCTGACATCTCGCTTATCCAGGCGCTCCAGATATGAGTGTAGGGCCAGGGCGATGGCATCGTCTGTGGACCTGTTGTGGTGGTAGGTGAACTGCAGTGGGTCAAGGCCGTCTGATAGACTGGATTTAATGCTTTCCATAACTAGCTTTTCAAAGTATTTCATGATGGCAATTGTCAAGGCCACTGAACAGTAATCGTTTAGGCATGATGTCTTGCTCTTCTTTGGCACCTGGATGATGGTGGGCTTCTTGAAGCAGTTGTGCACCTCAGAATAGAGAATAAAAATGTCTGTGAATACTCCCGCTGGCGGGTCCGTGCAGCTACTAAGGGCACAACCAAGAACTCCACCTGGGCCAGTTGCTTTCCATGGGTTCGCCTTCAGGAAGACCAATCTCACCTCAGTAACAGTGACCCAGGGAAGGGGCACACTGGAGTCTGAAGGGCCAAGTGTCACCGCCCTGTTGGCCTTCTGCTCGATGCGAGCACAGAAAGAATTCAGTTCATCAGATAAGTCTGCACTATCACCAATGATGTGGCGTGACCTTGCTTTGCAGCCAGTTGTAGTAATCAATCCATGCCACATTTTGTATGGGTCCGAGTGATTATATTGGGACTCTTGCCGGAAAGCTGGAACTTCGGCATCGGGTGAACAGTCCTCAGCGGCTTGGAATATCTGGAGTAGACTCGATGGGCAGAATGGCTTAATTCTACTCCTATAACTTGTGAACTTGTGAACATTATCTGTCAGAGGGGACACTTATTTTTGGTTTCAATGGCCCAGGCAGGAGATCAGTGCAAAAATCATTAGATGGGACTGATTATGCAGGCACACACAGCTATGCTTCCTGCAAAGGAGAGATGAGAATGGCAGGGCTTTAAATATCAGCGCTCTCTTGACGCTGGGACCTGCTCACGGCAGTCCTAGAAGCCGAGGGTCAGGAAATATTCAGCAGCCAGTTCCTCGGGACCGACGGGCTGGAGGTCTCGTTGAATCCGACAGCGTTGTGGAACGCTGATTGTTATTCATTTCAGCCAGTCTGGCAGCCGCTGAATCAGATTGTCATTCACTGCAGGAAGAGCGCAGGTCCACACAAAACCCCAGGAAAAACACGCTCGCTCCATTAATTTCACAGCCTCGTCCTTTGGGTCTGAAGGTTGAACGCTGGAGGCCGAGGAGAGACTTGTCAGAAGTTTATAACATTCTGACAGGCACAAAATGCTGGAGTAACTCAGCGGCTCAGGCAGCGTCACTGGAGATCATGGATAGGTGACGTTTCAAATCGGGACCCTTCAGCGTGGACAGAGACTTTTCTCCAGCATGGAAGTGTCAAAGACTTGAGACCATAGCTTTAAGGTGGGACGGGGCAAAGTTTAATAAAGATGTGCGGGCAAGTTATTTTTTTCAACAGAGAGTGGTGGGGGCCTGGGACCTGCTGCCAAAGGTGGTGCTGGAGGCAAATACGAGAGTGGCGTTTAAGAGAATTTCAGATTGGCGCATTGATATGCAGGGAATGGAGGGAGATGGATCACATGCAAGAAGTGATTAGTTTAACTTTTGTCGTTGTGGGCCGAAGGGCCTGTTTCTGAGTTGCACTGTTCTATGTTCGAAGCAAAATATATTTCAGAATGTTACAACCAGCATTTGATTTTTTTTAAAGTCACTCTGTCAGATTTCTTTGCTCTCAAATGAGAAAACAGACAGATATTCCAAAAGCAAGCGTGTGTGTAAAATCCCCAAATCTCCGGGAATTCAACAGCTTTGGCCCATTATCTTGACTTCAAAGCTATTCACTCTGCAGCCTTTAAACTTCTTAGGTTAGAAATTGGATCCATGTTTTCATATGCAGCGGAGGAGCTGCTGCTTCACCGCACCAGAGACCCGGGCTCGATCCTGACTACAGGTGCGGCTTGTATGGAGTTTGTACCTTCTCCCGGTGACCGCATTAGTTTTCTCCGGGTGACAATAGACAATAGGTACAGGAGTAGGCCATTCGGCCCTTCGAGCCAGCACCACCATTCAATATGATCATGGCTGATCATCCCAATCATCCCAATTCCTGCCTCCTCCCCATATCCCCTGACTCCGCTATCTTTAAGAGCCCTATCTAGCTCTCTCTTGAAAGTATCCAGAGAACCGGCCTCCACCGCCATCTGAGGCAGAGAATTCCACAGACTCACAACTCTCTGTGTGAAAAAGTGTTTCCTCATCTCCGTTCTAAATGGTTTACCCCTTATTCTTAAACTGTGGCCCCTGGTTCTGGACTTCCCCAACATCAGGAACATATTTCCTGCCTCTAGCATGTCCAAACCCTAATAATCTTATACGTTTCAATAAATCCCCTCTCAACCTCTTAAATTCCAGAGTATACAAGCCCAGCCGCTCCATTCTCTCAGCATATGACAGTCCCGCCATCCCGGGAATTAACCTGGTAAAGCTACGCTGCACTCCCTCAATAGCAAAAAGTTCCTTCAAATTAGGGGACCAAAACTGCACACGTACTCCAAGTGCACCGATTTCCTCCCACATTCCAAAGACGTACAGGTTTGTAGGTTAATTGGCTGCATAATAATTGTAAAATTGTCCCTGGTGTGTAATATGTGCTAATGTACTGGGTGATCAATGGTCAGCGTGGATTCGGTGGGCCGAAGGGCCTATTTCTACACTATATCTCTAAAGTCTAAACTCACAAGCTATTACAGGCACCTGATATTTGTAACTGAACCTCCTCCCTTCAAAGGACTAGTTGAAGTGGAACCTCTCTGTAATTCCAAGATGTGTCCTAATCTACTGATTAGTGGACAGGGATCGCTGGCTGTTAATGCCACATTGGACTCTGAGAGAACATGGATGTGGATGTCATGATATAGTGCGATGGTTTAATGTACAGTACAAACATCTCATGGAGTCATAGAACAGAGTAATATCCCCTTCTGCCTAATGACTCCATGCAGACCACTTTATTAAAGGTATAGTCATACAGCACGGAAACACACCTGTCGGCCCAACTATCCATACTGACCAAGATGGCATATCTAGGTTAGTCCCATTTTCACATTATTCCACTAAATCTTTCCTATCCATATTACTGTCTTTTAAACGTTCTTATTGAACCTCCCTCAACTACTTTTTCTGGCAGCTCATTCCATATATCCAATATGTCAAAAAATTGCTCCTTAGGCTCCTATTGAATGTTTCCCCTCTCAACTTAAACCTACACCCTCTAGTTCTTGATTCCCCTCCCCTGGGGAAAAGACTCGCTGGGCCGAAGGGCCTGATGCTCTGCTGTATTACTCTCTGTTCACACAGAGGAAACCCTCGCGGTCACAGGGAGCACTGGTGGAGTTCGCCTGAACTCCACACAGACAGCTCCAGAGGTCAGGATTGAACCCGGGTCTCAGGCGCTGTGAGGCAGCAGCTCTACCAGCTCCGCCACTGTGTTGCCCCTTGTTCTCCCCACTTCCCCATCAACTGTCTGCACATTCAACCACTATCCTTCGCATCTGGGACCGCTTCGAGTGACCCAACCCATCCGTCTCTGAAGGAAACCCATGCGGGTCACAGGGAGAACATGCAAACTCCACACAGACAGCCACCAGTTGTCAGATTTGAACCAGGATGCTGGAGTTGTGGATGCTGCAACTCTACCAGCTGAAGATAGACACAGCGGGTCAGGCAGCATCTGTGGAGAAAAGGAATAGGTAACATTTCAGCTCAAGACCCTTCATCCCGGATATCAAATGTCATGAGATGAAGGGTCTCGACACGTCACCTATTCCCTATTCTCCAGAGATGCTGCCTGACCCGCTGAGTTACTCCAGCATATTGTTTTTTATCTCCGGTGTAAACCAGCATTTGCAGTTCCTTCCCACACAACTCCACGAGCTGCACCACCATGCCATCCTGTCATGGGCACTTCATTGCAAATGACCTCAGCAGCCAGAGGAGCTCGAACAAGATCACCTTTGCAAAGTGGCTGCTGCAAAGTCACGACATCAAGAAAAGGCAAGGCTTAAGATGTAATTTGAGCCGGGTCTGAGATTATTCAGAAGGTTGTTGCTGTTGTTTTAAGTGCTGGTCCTCGATGAAAGCTAAAGTAAATCTTTCATTTATGCAACAACAGGCCAACATCTGGTAATACTTTCCTCCCAGCCCAATCATCTGCAGCATGTGTACCTGGGCCCCACTGGGGCTAATATTATTCAGCGTGGACAAGTTTTGTCTGGCATTCTCAAATATCTGCAAATTTGTCATCCATTCAGCAACCAAACTTAGAGTTCAATGTCACAACAAGGGATGTACCAGCAGTGATCTAATAGCATCAATCTCAAAACCCCTGGTGCTATTGTTGTGACTGTGTACACTCACACATCTAAAAATGTTACATGCCACTATCTTGTTTTCCAACCAGGTTACATGCGTGTTTTATTAAGCATGTGTAACGGCACCTTTTTCTCTTCAAAACAAATTTTGTCTTTTTCCTCCAAGAACAGGAATATTGATCATGCCTCAGAGAAGCAGAGAAGGTTATTGGCTGCAACCTTCCCTCCATTGATGAACTGTACACTGCAAGGGACAGGAAGCAAGATCATCTCTGACCCCTCTCACCCTGGCCACAAACTCTTTGAATCACTTCCCTCTGGAAGGCGACTCCGGACTGTCAAAGCTGCCACAGCCAGACATAAAAACAGTTTTTATCCACTAGTAGTTGCTCTAATCAAAATTCTACGCCAAAAATCTGTAGCCTCCCTTTGATCTGGTATTTTGTTGGTTCACATGCTTGATCAATGGTGTTTTGTCATTAATGTTTTATTATTATTAATGTTTAGTATTTTCGGAGTCATTCGTAACTGTCACTGTATGTCATGTTGTTACTTGTGGGCGGAGCACCAAGGCAAATTCCTTGTATGTGAATACTTGGCCAATAAACTTACTTACTTACTTACTTACTTACTTACTCTTGTTATACATCAGGTATGTCCTGGAGAGCAGGGAACACACATGCAAATGCCCAGTTATTTAGCACTGTCCGTCCTGGAATCTCACGGAAGGCATTGAACATTTGTAAATAGCTATTGACCACATGCTAACACTTTGTCTGATGTCACAGGATGGCAAGGTGGCACACCAGTAGAGTTGCTGCCTTACAGCGCCAGAGAGCAGGGTTCAATCTTGACTACGGGTGCTGTCTGTACGGAATTTGTACCTTCTTCCTGTAACTGCGTGGGTTTTCCCCAGGTGCACCGGTTTCCTCCCACACGCCAAAAATGTACAGGTTTGTAGGTTGATTGGCTTTGGTAAAATTGTAAATTGTCCCTCGCGTGTAGGATAGTGCTAGTGTACGGTGATCGCGGGTTGGTGCGGACTAGATGGGCAGAAGGGCCTGTTTTGCGCTGTATCGCCAGACACATCAAGGAGTACATAAAGTCACAGTGTCATATAACATGGAAACAGGCCCTTCGGCCCAGCTCACCCGTGCTGACCAAGATGCCCCATCTATGCCCGTCCACTATTGCCACATTTGGCGTACTGTATATCCCCCTAAACCTGTCCTACCCACGTCAATACAGGGTGTTGCTCACTGTCGTGCAGTACTTACGAGAGGCCATGGAAACCTTTGTGGCAAATGCATTCTCCTGTTACAAAGTGGCAGGTCCCATTGAAGCAATCCATGCAGACTGAGTTGCAGTTCTCCCCGTAGGTACCATTCTGGCACTTCACCTCGCACCTGACAACAGAAAGAAATCATTCACAACCAAAGCAAAAGTAAGAACACAATGAATTTTAAATAATCTCCAGAAATGCTCCAGCAATCAATCAGCAGAATCATCTTCCAGTGATAAGCAATCATGAACATTCAGATGACTCCTTTAATCATTTTCTGATTTGTGGTCTGATGGGCCCGTTCCCGTGCTGCACTGTTCTATGTTCTATGTCATTCTAATGTTCTACAGTGATTTCTGATTTATCTGTATTAATGTATTAATCTGATTGCTACCTAATATTTAGTTTTTGGTCATTACTGATACCAAATTGACTACAAAATGGCAAATGAAAGGGCATGTTGTACTGGGTGTTAATTTGGAATGGAGTTGGTGCTTGTGATGGTTATACTGGCCAGGAATATGCAGAGATGATCCTTATCCAGAAATGCTCTTTGTCGGCATAGTCGAGTTGGGCCGAAGGGCCTTTTTCCCTATGACTCTAAGTGCACTAAGTTACATCTGTGAAGGTCGTACAGACCAGGCTCCCCACCATTGACTCCATCTACACTTCACGCTGTCTCAGAAAAGCAGCCAACGTAATCAAAGACTTGTCCCACCTCATTCCCTCTTCTCCCTACTCCCATCTGGCAGAAGGTACAGAAGCTTGAAAGCACGCACCACCAGACTCAGGAACAGCTTGTTCCCCTCTGTTATTTGGCTTCTGAATGGTGCTTCCATGAGCTAGGATACTGTCATATTCACCTCTACCCCATTGTGGATATTGGACTTTGTCTCTGGAACTGATGCGCTACAATGCTGAGAACTATATTCTATATCTTGTACTCTTTGCTCTACCTATTGTACAAGTTTGACTTGATTATTTTTATGTATAGAATTATCTGAATATTATTAGTGTATTATACATTACATATTGTCCTATATATGGACATTATAGTACGAGTCTGATGAAGGGTTCCGACCTGAAACGTCACCTATTACTTTTCTCCAGAGATGCAGCCTGACCCGTTGAGTTACTCCATTATTATGTGTGGTGCTTGGATAACATGCAGAACAAAGCTGTTCACTGTACCTCGGTACACATGATAATAATAAACCTAATCCTAAGGTACAGGCTTGAAGGCGGATGGCGGTCAATGAAGTGGATGAGATAAACCATATACAAATCAAGCTTGCACTCCTGAAACCAACGTCCTAGTTTGCAGGGAGAAAGGATCACCAAGCTAGCCAGAGAAACTGCGAGGGGGTCAATTGGTATTGGTTTATTATTGTCATCTACACTGAGATACAGTGAAAAGCTTCTGTTTGCGTGCTCTATCTCAGTGTACATGACAATAATACATGACATATACTGTGTATGTGTCGGAAGGAACTACAGATGCTTGTTTACACTGAAGATACAGACAAAATGCTGGAGTAACAGCGGGACAGGCAGCATCTCAGGAGAGAAGGAGTGGGCGACGCTTCGGGTCGAGACCCTTCTTCAGATATATACTGTATCCCAGTATACATAACAATCGTAAACCAATACCGATTAATTCCTTGCAGTCAAATAAAATCATACTATATGCGAGTACAATCAACCCATACACATGTACAACAGGTTGTGCAAAGAGAAAATTACCAGAGCACAGAATATGATGTTGCCACGTTACAATTACAGAGAAAACATCCAAGGTGTGTAATGTGGTCGGTCCACCTGCCCAACCGATCAAGATGCTGCTGCAATTTTTGACAACGATCTTCGCTATCTACAACACCACCCACTTTTGTGTCATCCGCAAACTTGCTAACCGTTGCCAAGCATGGTGTTCATTCACCCTGACCCCCGGCTTAACACTTACTGTGCTCCGATCCAGCCCGGGTTACAGTGCTGGCACCTCCCAGTGATGTGGTTACAGGAGTGCCCATCCTTGCAACGGGGGCACTGCTGCCCGCACCCGTCCCCGTAGAAACCGGTCGAACATATCTTATCACATCTGGTTCCGTTCCATCCCGGCTGGCAGGCCCGGCAGCGGCCATCAACGATAGTACACAGGTGGCGATCCTTGCACTGGCCGCACCTAATGGACGTAACGCAAAAGAAAATTCAGCAGATGTGTCAGTTAAACCGCGGCTTTTATAATCCATAGAGCCAAGTGGAGGCTGTTCATGTCATTAATCAGCCTGGTTGGCTTTGCTTAGTCTGCTAATTCAACATGGACGCTTGCCAATTGATTTTCAATGGACTGGCTTAAGTCATCGTTTCTGAGCTTCTATTTTCAGCCCTCTTTCCTGCCCCGTCGGAAACCTGTCACCGTTTCCTGCTAACGCCAGTCAGCTGGGCAAAGATCCGAGCCGCTCCTGAAGCCAGGACTTTCAGTTTCCCATCCTCAACCATGTTACCACCTGGTCTCCAGTGTTTTAACGCATGCACCTGCAATGGGTCAGGTGAATACATCACTGTACCATAAGCCTGATGCTCTGGAGCAAGTACAGGAATGCCCCAAAGGCAAAGTGTTGCGGATAATGGGAATATGATATATAAATAGAAAATGTTGGAACATTGGGCGGCATGGTGGTGCAGTGGTAGAGCTGCTGCCTTACAGCACCAGAGACCCGGGTTTGATCCTGACCACAGGTGCTGTCTGTGTGGAGTTTGTACGTTTTCCCTGTGACCATGTGTATTTTCTCTGGGTGCTCCAGTTTCCTCCCATACTCCAAAGACATGCTGGTTTGTAGGTTAATTGGCTTTGGTAAAATTGTGAATTGTCCCGAGTGCGTTGAATAGTGTTAGTATATCGGGTGGTTGCTGGTTGGCGCGGACTTGGTGGGCTGAAGGGCCTGTTTCTACACTATATCTGTGACACTGTTCTGAAATATTAGTTCCATTTCTTTCTCCACAGATGCTGCCCAGTTTGTGATATATGCCAAGTAGTGTAATACCTCAGATAGAATTGATTCTTAAATGTGCCTAGGCAACTAATAATAATAATAATAATGGATGGGATTTATATAGCGCCTTTCTAATACTCAAGGCGCTTTACATCGCATTATTCATTCACTCCTCAGTCACACTCGGTGGTGGTAAGCTACTTCTGTAGCCACAGCTGCCCTGGGGCAGACTGACGGAAGCGTGGCTGCCAATCTGCGCCTACGGCCCCTCCGACCACCACCAATCACTCACACACTTTCACACACAGGCAAAGGTGGGTGAAGTGTCTTGCCCAAGGACACAACTAATGTACCCACTATGCAAGGATGTAAATAAACTCTGACACCAGAAACCCTTATATTGTGAATATATCTTTTAGTTTAGTTTAGTTTAGTTTAGTTTAGTTTAGTTTAGTTTAGTTTAGTTTAGTTTAGTTTAGTTCAGAGATACAGCATGGAAACAGGCACTTCGGCCCGACCTCTCCCCCTCCATAACATTCCCCCCAAACCATCAGGATCAACAACACATACAGCTGTATCAACGCTTCAGAAACACCAACCTCTTCAAGAACACCAGCACAGGCACACTAACATATGTAGGAATGCCAATTGCTTACAGGAACGCCAAGGTTTCTCATAATCCTGCCCCAAAGAAATGCCTCCACAAACACCCACATTTGCAGGAATAGTATCTTCAAGAATTAAGCAGCTCTCAGGAATACTTTCACCCAGAGAAACACTATTGCTTCCAGCAATGTTGGAGACTGAGGAAATTCCGCATGCCTCCAGTGACCCTTACAAACATCCACAGATACACCAGAGAAAGCATACTGTCAGGTTGCGACACAGCTTGGTTTAGAAACAGCCCTATCCAAAGCTTGAATGCACACATCATCAGAGTCAGGAACAGCTTCTTCCCCGCTGTTCTCTGGCTACTGAACATGCCTTCCATAAGCTAGGGTACTGTCCAATTCACCTCTACTCCATTGCGGACATTGGACTTTGTCTATAGTACTGATGTGCTACAATGCTGGGAACTATATACTGCACATCCGTATCTTCCCGTTTGTTCTATCTAATGTACATAAGTTTGACGATTGTATTTATGTATGTTATATCCGATATGTTTGGATATCATGCAAAACAAAGCTTTCACTGTACCTCAGTGCACTTGACAATAATAAACCTAAATCTAAATATACAAGGAGTATAGACAGGAATGTTAACCATCATTCACAGTGTCATCACCAGCCCTCTTGCTGTTTTAGTTTAGTTTAAGAGATGCATCGCGGAAACAGGCTTGTCGGCCCACCGAGTCTGCACCGACCAGCGATCCCCGCACATTAAATCCGGGCGTCCGGCCGCGGGCGGCGCTGGATTTGGAGCGCCGCGGAGCCTGGGATCGAGTTCGCCGGGGTCGGAGCTCCAACCGGCGCGGCCTGAGGACTTCGAGTGCCCCAGTCTCCGGGGAGGAGGCAGCCGCTCCAGACTTTCCAAGCCGCTGAGGAATGTTTCACCCGACCCCTGAAAATTATCGGACTGGCTGCAAGGCCACAAATGGGCCCCGACCTCGGGTGTTTCACAGAGGAAGAGGACTTAACTTTCTGGTGCCTTTCCCCACAGTGGAAATTTTTGATTCTGCTGTGGGGGGACGTTTGTGTTGAACTCTATAATGTGTTGTCTCCATTTTTAATTTTTTTTTAACCTTTTTCTATGGTTTGTATGGAAACTTATTATTTATTTTATGTAAAGCACTTTGGTGTCAATGCGAGTTGACTTAAAACATGCTATATAAATAAAACTTACTTACTTACTACCCTACACACACTAGGGACAATTTTACATTTATACCAAGCCAATTAACCTACAAACCTGTACGTCATTGGAGTGTGGGAGGAAACCGAAGATCTCGGAGAAAACCCACGCAGGTCACGGGGATAACGTACAAACTCTGTACAGACAAGCACTTGTAGTCAGGATCGAACCCAGGTCTCCAGCGCTGTAAGGCAGTAGCTCTACCACTGGGCCACCATGCCACACTTAAAGGAGGGCACCAACAACATCACCACGACATTCAGCGGTGCAACATTCATAGAAACATAGAAAATAGGTGCAGGAGTCGGCCATTCAGCCCTTTGAGCCAGCACCGCCATTCAATATGAGATGGCTGATCATCCAAAATCAGTACCCCGTTCCTGCTTTCTCCCCATATCCCTTGATTCCATGAGCCCTAAGAGCTATATCTAACTCTCTCTTGAATACATCCAGTGAATTGGCCTTCATTGCCTACAATTCCACAGATTCACAACTCTCTTTCCTACCAACAAGCACAACAAGAACCCCGGCAACCTCAGTAAAACCAACATTAATGCTACTTAAAAGCCCACACCAGTTCCAGGTTGGGCAATAAACTCACACACACCTTTGAATGCAGCTGGGAGAACTGATAAACTATTTATTTTAAAAAGGACACAGTGACTTTATAAATGGAGACAGAGAATACAAAACAAGCAAGTCATGGTATGTTATTGTTAATGTGAGGCTCAGCCTCAGGGACATAGGAAAAGGAAATGATCATTAAGGCTTTAAGCTTTTGATACCATTCACAAAGAATACAGGCGATCGGTGGACAAACCCCAGGTTAAAGTGTTTAGTCCAATCCTGTATACCACATTTTATAAACAACCTCAAGGGTATAGAGAAATAGATCGGGTAGACGTACAATGTCCCTTGGCCAGAATTGGGGAGTCAAGAACTTGAGGGCACAGGTTTAAGGTGAGTGGGGAAAGATTTAATAGGAACCTGAGGGGTAACTTTTTTTACACAAAGGGTGGTGGGTGTATGGAACAAGCTGCTGGAGGAGGTGGTTGAAGCAGGGACTATCGCAATGTTTAAGAACCATTTGGACAGGTACGTGGATAGAACAGGTTTAGAGGGATATGGGCCAAACACAGGCAGCGGTGTGGGCAGGTTGGGCCGAATGGCCTGTTTCCACACTGTATGGCTCTGTGACTATGGGAGTGCAGAGGTGATTTAAAGATAGGTACTAGCAGTAGGGGAGCTCAGTTCTCTGAGGGAGTCTGCAGCAGGTGGAACTGCGTAGTTTAGGGAGGGAAGGTCCAGGAAGATCTGATAGTCTAATTTATTTCAGAATGGCGGTGTAGTATGGATACGCCTACCAAGTCCACGCTGACCATCAATCACCCGTTCACACAAGTTCTATGCTATCCCTCTTTCTCATCCACTCGCTACATTTGGCGCAATGGGCTAAGTGTTCGGCTGGCAACCGGAAGGTAGCCGGTTCGAATCCCGCTTGGAGTGCATACTGTCGTTGTGTCCTTGGGCAAGACACTTCACCCACCTTTGCCTGTGTGTGAATGTGTGTGAATGTGTGTGAGTGATTGGTGGTGGTCGGAGGGGCCGTAGGCGCAGATTGGCAGCCACGCTTCCGTCAGTCTGCCCCAGGGCAGCTGTGGCTACAGAAGTAGCTTACCACCACCGAGTGTGACTGAGGAGTGAATGAATAATGCGATGTAAAGCGCCTTGAGTATTAGAAAGGCGCTATATAGATCCCATCCATTATTATTATTATTACATTAGGGGGCAATTTACAGAGACAAATTAAGCTACAAACCCGCACATCTTTGTGATGTGGATGGAAACGTGGGTTTCCTCCGGGTGCTCCAGTTTCCTCCTGCATTCCAAAGACGTGTGGGTTTGCATATTAAATGGCTTCTGTAAATCGTCCCCTGTGTGTAGGATAGTGCTAGAGTACAGGTGATCGTTGGTTGGCACAGACTCGGTGGGCCGAAGGGCCTGTTTCCACGCTGTACCTCCAAAGTTAAAAAACGAAATAATCCCAGCAACAACAAGGCTCCACGAATGGCAAGCGCAGTCCTCGCATCAGCGGGAGTGGAAAGACAAAACTTGCAGCCAAAACCACTGGTAACATTTGAATCATCGAGATGATAAATACTTTGCTTTCATAGCCCTTTGGGATGGTGCCATTTTTCCCTACGTGTACTTCAGAAGGCCATGGTAGGCTTCCTACTTGAATCCCAGTTGTCCACACAAAGAGGCCACTGTCACAATAAAGTCCAGCGTGGAATGCCAAGGTGACACAGAGGGACAGTAGGATAACAGAGAACGAGTGTGGACAGATGTCGGATGGGCAGTGTGGATTCGGTGGCCCACAGAGCCTATATCCTTGCTGTATCTCTAATCTAAACTAAACTAAACTAAACTTGATCACAACCCACACCATTCCCACTTACGACAGTAAATTTTGTTTTTTACAAGGGCAGCACGATAGCACAGCGGAGGAGTTGCTGCCTTGTGGCACCAGAGACCCAGATTCGATCCTGACCATGGGTGCTGGCTGTATGGAGTTTATACGTTCTCCCTGTGACGGCATGGGTTTTCGCCAGGTGCTCTGGTTTCCTCCCACATTCCAAAGGCGTACAGTTTTGTAGATTACTTGGCCTCTCAGAGTTGTCCCTAGTGTGTGTAGGATAGTTCAAGTGTATGAGGATCGCTGGTTGGTGTGGACTTTGTGGACCAAAGGGAGGGCCTATTTCTGTGCTGTATCTCTAAATTAAAAAAAGCAGCAACATTCCTACCAACAATAATGCCTGCTCCTACACCTTTATTCATAGGTGAATGTGTGGAATTCATTGCCGCAGAAGGATATTTTTAAGGCAGACATTCTTGATCAGTACAGGTGTCAGGGGTTATGTGCAGAAGGCAGGAGAATGGGGTTGAGAGGTAAAGATAGATCAGCCATGATTGAATGGCAGTGTGGACTTGATGGGCCGAATGGCCAAATTCTGCTCCTATAATTTATGAACATGAACCTCCACCTGTAACAATGTTCTGCCTACAGTAACATGGTCTAGACCAGTATCTCCCCTACAGGGACACCCATGGCGATGTATTCCAGCATCAGGAAGGTGGGTGACAATGAAAGGCAACCACCAACAAGACATCCACTCTGGGTTCTCACTGCCCAAGATCCATGGAGAGCCACACAGCTACCTCATTATCACATCCATTCAACGATGTGTAGGAAGGAACTGCAGATGCTGGTTTAAACCGAAGATAGACACAAAAAGCTGGAGTAACTCAACGTGTCAGAGAGCATCTATGGGGAAAAGGAATAGGTGATGTTTCGGGACAAGACCCTTCTTCTGTCTGAAGAAGGGTCTCGACCCGAAACGTCACCTATTCCTTTTCTCCACAGATACTGTCTGACCCGCTGAGTTACTCCAGCTTTTTGTGTCCATCCAGCAATCCCTGGCCATCTCTCACACTTGGAGAAGCTAGTTGGCTCAGCAAGAACTGCTTTCAGCTGTGATTCAGTTCCACATTCAACACTGCGGCTTGAGAGAGCAAAGAAAATAGCTTTATCCTTTGGTTTCTTAAGCCTCGTGAAATTAAACGTACGTCATCGAGATCGAGGCTCAGAGTTCAAAACATATCCTCACTTAAACCTACATCTGCATTCCTCGCACAATATTAAGTCCTCACAGAGCTCCATTTAATACAGTAAACAGCTTCATCCCCTGAGCCCTTCCTCATAACTTCAGAGCCCAAGTTAAGAACTGTGGTTCATTTATGTCTTTTGACTTCTGCTCAGCATGCACAGCGGAAAGTATTCAAGAAAAATTATCCTGTGCAACAAATGCCTGCTCTGAGCGTTGGTGAGGCCGCATTTGGAGTATGTGCTCAGGTTTGGTCACCCTGCTATAGGAAGGATGTCATTAAGCTGGAAAGAGTGAAGAGAAGATTTACGAGGATGTTGCCAGGACTCGAGGGCATAAGCTACAGGGAGAGGTTGGACGGACTAAAACTTTACCCCTTGGAATTCATGACTTCTCATTGCAATTGGCAATCTGCATGCACAGACCCTAGATCTCTCAGAAACGCTATGAGGAACAGCTTTCATTAAGTATCATGGGGTGGTGGAACAATTGCAGGAAAGACTGCAGAGAAGGTTTATGAGGATGTTGCCAGGAATCGAGGGATGGAGCTATATAGGGAGAGGTTAAGCAGGCTAGGACATTCTTCCTTGGAGCACAGGAGGATGAGGAATGATCTTATAGAGGGGTATAAAATCATGAGGGGAATAGATAGGGAGCACAGAGTGATTTACCCTGAGTAGGGGAAGCAAAAACCAGTGGACATAGGTTTAAGGTGAGAGGGGAAAGATTTAATACGAACCCGAGGGGCAAAATTTTCACTCAGAGGGTGTTGGGTGTATGAACAAACAGCCAGAGGAAGTAGTTGAGGCAGGTACTACTGTATAAGAACATTTAGAAGGCATTTGGACAGGTAAATGGATAGGAAATATTTAGAGGGTTGTGGGCAAAACGGGGGCAGTTGGGACTAGTGTAGATGGGGCATCTTGGTTAGCATGGGGACATTGGGCAGAAGGGCCTGTTTCCGTGCTGTATAACTCTATGACTCTGGGATGCCAACCTGCCAGATATACTATTGGGAAGTGGAAATACCTTTATGTTGAACACTGCACAACACTGCACAACATTGACCACTACCTCAGCAATGATGATCTTCAATACACTGCGTCTTTGATTGCTTTATGGACGTTGGTTAACCACTATGATGGTTACCCCCTTAATATTACCACTATTAGTTTATTGTATTATTGATTATTATATGTTTAGTTTCAGTCTCAATTTTAGAAATACAGCATGGAAACAGGCTCTTCAGCCCACCTTCCACACCGACCATCGATCACCCGTTTGCACTAGTTCTATTTTATCCCACTTTCTCATCCACTCCCTACACAGTGGGGGGCAATTTACAGAGGGCCGATTAACCTACAAACTCACACGTCTTTGGGATGTGGGAGGACCTGGTGGAAACCCACGCAGTCAGAGGGAGAACGTGCAAACTCCACACAGACATTGCCCGAGGTCAGGATCGAATCCTGTGAGGGAGCGGTTCTACCAGCTTCCCCACTGTGCCGCCGTATGCGTTATTGCATTTACAGGCCTGTTAAGCTGCAGTAAGAATTTGTGGAGGAAGGAACTGCAGATGCTGGTTAAGACATAAAAAGCTGGAGTAACTCAGAGGGTCAGATGGTATCTCTTGAGAAAAGGAATAGGTGACGTTTTGGGTTGAGACCCATCTATAGACTGAGAGTCAGTGGAAAGGGAAACGAGAGATATAGATGGTGATGTAGAGAGATATAGATCAAATGAATGAAAGATATGCAAAAAAGCAACCAAGATAAAGGGAAGAGGCCATTGTTAGCTGTGAGCTATAATAATAAGAATTTAATTGTTCCATTGCCTGTACACATGACAATTAAACTCTCTTGATTCGAGATACCTGACGTTTTTGCGTGGGGATAGTAATGAGTTGTCAAACAAACAAACATTGTGGCAAACTGCCCCCCCCCCCCCCCCCCCATGCCTGGCAGTGCCCACTGTGGTAGGGTAGGAGAGTGGAGGGCACCACGCAAACAGCTGGCCTCATTGAATTAACCCCCTCCCATCAGGCAAGAAGTACAGAAGTCTGAAAACGCACACCTCCAGATTCAGGGACAGTTTCTTCCAAAGATATACACAAAATGCTGGAGTAACTCAACAGGGCAGGCAGCAACTTTGGAGAGAAGGAATGGGTGACGTTTCGGGCCGAGACCGTTCTACAGACTCACCTGAAACGTCACCCATTCCTTCTCTCCAGAGTTATTGCCTGTCCTGCTGGGTTACTCCAGCATTTTGTGTCTATCTTCAGTGCAAACCAGCATCTGCAGTTCCTTCCTACACAGTTTCTTCCCAGCTGTTATCAGGCAACTGAACCATCCTGTCACTGGAGTTGCTCGGACTGTCTTGAATCAGACTTTACTGGACTTTATCTTGCACTAAAGTTATTCCCTTTATCCTGTATATGTACACTGTGGGCAGCTTGATTGTAATCATGTATAGTCTTTCCGCTGACTAGATAGCACGCAACAAAAAAGCTTTTCACTGTACCCCGGTACACGTGACAATAATAAACTAAACTAAACTAAACTAATAATCCGATCGGCTGCCCACAAACTGCAGCTCACTGCCTGTTTTGATCTAATCTTCCTGTTGTCTAGACTGCTCTGCAGATTGTTTTACATCTTTCTTTGCCTTATTTTCGGGATCTTATTTGAAAGGTTCCACATGTTTTCGCTTTAAAGTGTTCCCAGCTGTGTCACGTGCCTGCTCCCAGCTTGCTCCCACTCTCTCAGCTCAGGAACACTGTCAGACAGTCATGCAATCTGTGTAGGATCATTTCAGCCTCTCATTTCCAATCAGTGCCCACAATCCGACATCTCTAACTTCAAGTAACCCTTGCTTTCCCTTTCTCACCATCCCTCCCTCCCCCTTACCCAGTTCTCCGACCAGTCTGACTGTCCTCGATTACATTTTATTTCTTTTTGCTTTGTTGTCACCTTGTCCTAGCTAACAATGATCTATTCGACATTTTCCTTGAGCCTCATCCCCTTGTTCTCAGTCTTGTTCTCGCACAATACACTTCCTTACCTCTGTGTCTCCCTCTCCCCTGATTTTCAACCTGAAGAAGGGGCTCGACCCAAAACGTCACCCATTCCTTCTACCAAAGATGCGGCCTGTCCAGCTGAGTTACTCCAGCATTTTGTGTCTGACTTGGGTGTAAACCAGCATCTACAGTTCCTTCCTGCCACAATCTGCAAGTCCACTGGTCCAGTTTCACATGAGGTTCTGTACTTTAACCCAGATATAGTTTTTAGAGCCACAGTGTGGAAACAGGCCCTTCGGCCCACCGAGTCCATGCCAAACATCGATCACCCATACACTAATTCTACCCTACACACTAGAGACAGTTGACAGAAGCCAATAAAACCTACAAACCTGTACCTTTGGAGAATGTGCAAACTCCACACAGACAACACCCGAGGTCAGGATCGAACTCAGATCCCTGGCGCTGTTAAGGTGGCAACTCCACCGCTGCCCCACTGTTTCACTCAGTTAAAGAGTATGACCTTGGTTTACAATTTCCTCCGCTCCACCCCTGACCCGGGAATAACTCTTCCTGATGTGACACATTCCAAAGTGCCAACAGCCACGTAGCTCTGCGTTTCTGGTTGGTGCCGTTCAATTGCAGAGAACATGATGATTGAACCAAATCGATCATCATAACATCCACATTCAGGCACTTTCCAAACGGAGTCAGTGATAGTCATTACAAGCTGGATTCCTGACATATTGCTCACCATCACTGATCCCAACTTTAGTTTAGGGACACATCATGGAAACAGGACCATTCAGCTCACCTAGCCCACCAACACCCAGAGGGAACCCACGCAGTCACAGGGAGAATGTGCAAACTCCACACAGACAGCACCCGAGGTCAGGATCGAACCCGGGTCTCCGGCGCTGTGAGGAAGCAGGCGGTGGAGGACAAGTGATTGGGTATTTTTAAAGCGGATATAGATAATTTCTCAATTGGTAAGAATGTCAATGGTTACAGGGCGAAGGCAGGATAATGAGGTTGAGAGGGGAAAATAGATCAGCCACAATTGAATAGCAGAGTAGACTGTATGGGCCAAATGGCCTAATTCTACACCTACTCATATATCTTATGGTCTCATGGGTTTAAATGGGGCCAGCTTCGATGGGGCATCTTGGTTGGCAGAGACAGGTTGGGCTGAAGGGCCTGTAGTCATCCTGTATATCTCAATGACTCTATGACTCGTACTCTAAATTTATCTTCCTTTCACCTCCTGAGGCTGTGAGCTTACAGACTGTCCCGGCACCAGCAGAGATCAGCTACTGTTGGAATGTTCCATGAACCAGTTCAGCACCTCTTTGGGCATCTTGAACAATTGACTCACCTCGGCAGAGTGACATTTTAACTGGGTGTTCAGAGTTGCTGCCTGACCCGCTGGGTTTCTCCAGCGCTCAGTGCTTTGTTCTGAGTAAATAATTCACCCCTGGAACAAACTCTCTGTTCAGAGTCTTGGAGCGATGGATATGTTTTTAATACAATAACATTCTTTTGAGTAGACATTCCATGTGCTAAAACTATTTGCAGTTTCAACATAAGAAATATAAGCAGAAATAGGCCACTTGGTCTCGAGTTCTTCCGCTGCTATTCTGCCAGTTTAGACTGGTCTTTTATCTCAGTGCTACTTTCCTGCACCAACCACACATTGTATAGGGCAGCACGGTGGTACAACGATAGAGTAGCAGCATTACAGCTCCAGAGATCGGATTCGATCCTGACTACGGGTGCTGTCTGTACGAAGACTGTACATTCTCCTTGTGACCATGTGGGCTTTCTCCAAGGGCTCCAGTTTCCTCCCACACACCAGAGAGTGTATAGATTAATTGGCTTCTGTAAATTGTCCCTAGTGTGTATGATAGTGCTGGTGTTCGAGGTGATCGTTGGTTAGCATGGACTCAGTGGGCTGAAGGGCCAGTTTCCACACTGTATCTCCAAAAGTACTAAAAAACTACTGCTTAATTAATTCAATATCCAAATATCTAAATACCTCTAACATGGATTTTGATACGAGAAATAATTGACAAACCTGCGGAGCAAGGGGAGCGTGAAAACTCCTCACAGACAGAGCAGGGGTGGGGATTGAACCTGGCTCATGGGAGCTGTGAGGCTGCAGCTCCACCAGTTACACCACTGTGATATCAATACCAAGAGTAATTTCTGCAAAACTAAATAAGTAGAAACAAGGAACAGCAGATGCCGGTGTACTGAGGAAAGGCACAACATGCTGGAGTAGCTCAGCAGTTCAGCACAGTAGTGCAGTGCAGCAGTGGTGTTGCTGTCTTACTGTGCCAGGGGCCCAGGTTCTATCCTGACTACAGGTGCTGTCTGTGCTGTGTTTGTACATTCTTCATGTGACCACGTGGGTGCTCCGGCTTCCTCCCACACTCCGAAGATGTACAGGTGTGTAAGTTCAATGGCTTTGATAAAAATTATAAATTGTCCCTGGTGTGTGTAGGATCCTGCTAGTCTACTGGGATCACTGGTCAGCGCGGACTTGGTGGGCCGAAGGGCCTGCTTCCACGCAGTATCTCTAAACTAAACTAAACCAATCTAAACTAAGGTCAGGCAGCATCCCTAGAGAACATGAACAGGTGACATTTTGATTTGGGATAGTCCTGACCCAAAACATCACCTATCCATGTTCTCCAGGGATGCTGCCTGACCCGCTGAGTTACTCCAGCTCTTTCAGACTAGCTTTAATCGGACTTTACTGGACTTTGTCTTGCACTAAACGTTTTTCCCTTTAACATGTATCTGTACAATCTGGACAGCTTGATTTCAATCATGTATAGTCTTTCCACTGACTGGATAGCACACAACAACAAAAAACTTTTCACCAAACCACAGTACATGCGACAAAAAACTAAACGAACTAACTAACTATGTACTCTCTCACACAAACACACCCGATCAAAGATAGTCCGATTTTCTCCAATGAGGTGGATAGTAGTTCAGGTCTGCTCTCTAGTTGTGGTTGGATGTTTCATGCTCCTCCCAATAATTAATTTTAGTGTTAATGCTGGCTCATTTGTTGCTGCTGCTGCCACTAGATCAGTTGATCAAAGCTTCCAGTGACTGGCAAGAACACAAGAACAGGAGCAGGAGAAGACCACCAGGCCCCTCAAACCTGCTCACCATTATGTCATAGCTGATCTCTCCCAAGCTTCAATTCCTCTTCTCTGCCTCGGCAAGGCCACCAGCATAATCAAAGACGAGTCTCACCCCGGTCACTCCCTCTTCTCCCCTCTCCCATTAGGCAAGAGGTACAGAAGTGTGAAAACGCACACCTCCAGATTCAGTGCCAGCTGTTCATGCTAACCAGTCAGTGGACAGTTCAGTTGCCAGGATCAGGCAACTGAACTGTCATCTCACCAGTTAGAGAGCAGTCCTGATCTTCCATCTACATCATTGGAGACCCTAGGACTATCTTTAATCTGACTTTACTGTACTAAAGGTTATTCCCTTTATCCTGTATCTGTACACTGTTAGTGGTTTGATTGTAATCATGCACAGTTGTTTCACTGACTGGACAGCACGCAAACAAAAGCTTTTCACTGTACCTCGGCACACGTGACTACAATAAACTAAACTATACTATCAGAGCTCTACTACTACGCCACAAAGCCCTCAATCCCCCAATCCTAGAAAAAGTTTGGTCTACATCCACTTTAAAAACTTCTAATGAGTTAGCCCCCAAGCTATGCAAGTGACCCATCCTTATTCCTATGGGAATGCTACACCAATGAAGGTATTGCCTCAGCCAAGCCATTGGGGTGGAAGATTGCAACCTTCACGTGGTCCGCCCTGTTTCAACTAATGCAATCAACTCGACATGCACTAACGGAAGATCAAATAGAACAAGTTGTCCAACAACTTTAGGCTGTGCACGCCACACGAAAGAAGAAGAAGAAGAAGCCAAGCCATTAAACTGAAGCCCATCTTGTCCACCTTAGTCCACCCATCTGCCGGTCAAAATCCCCCTCACCTGTATCCACCTATCACTTGCCAGGCTTTATCCCAGCCCCACCTCTCTTTTCCAGCTTTCTTTCCATCTTAAGATCATAAGTGAGAAGAGTAGAATGAGGTCATTTTGGCCATCATCTACTCCGCCATTCAATCATGGCTGATCTATCTCTCCATCCTAACCCCATTCTCCTGCCTTCTCCCCATAACTTCTGACACCCGTACTAATCAAGAATCTATCTATCTCTGCCTAAAATATAGCCACTGACTTTGCCTCCACAGCCTTCTGTGGCAAAGAATTCCACAGATTCTCCATCCTCTGACAAAATAAGTTCCTCCTCAACTTTCTAAAAGAACATCCTTTAATTCTGAGGCTAGGACCTCTATTCCTAGACTCTCCCACTAGTGGAAACATCCTCTCCACTCTATCCAAGCCTTTCACTATTCTGTATGATTCAATGAGGTCCCCCTTCATTCTTTTAAACTCCAGCGAATATAGGCCCAGTGTCGTCAAATGCTTATTATATGTTACACCAATGAAGATGCTGTCCCTCAGCCAAGCCACTCAACTGAAACCCCATTCTACAATCCGTCGAAGAAGGGTGAAAACCAGAAACATCACCTATCCAAGTCCTCCAGAGGTGCTGCCTGGCCCGCTGAGTTACTCCAGCACTTTGCGTTTTGTTTTTGTAAACCAGCGCTTGCAGTTCTTTGCGCCTCCATTAAACCGAATTCTGAATACCCCCCCTTCTGGGATGGTGGGAGACCCCCCAGCATCATTTCCAAGAAGCGCAGGGAGATTCAACAGAGTGTTCTGGCCTTTATTGATCCCTGAACCTCTATCACTAAAAATTGGATTATCTAGTCAATGTTATTGCCATTATTGCAGCACCTTGCTGTTTGTTTACTAAAGTAACTAGATTTACACTGGATTTGCTCTGTTTACAGATCCAGCGTGGAAACAGGCCCTTCAGCCCTCCGAGTCCGCCCCGACCAATGATCACCGCGTACACACGTTCTATCCTACACACTAGTGACAATGTACAGAAGCCAATTAACCTACAAACCTTTGGTGTGTGGGAGGAAACGTCTTTGGAATGTGGGAGAAAACCAGATCACCCAGAGAAAACCCACGCGGTCATAGGGAGAACGTGCAAAGTCCTTACAGACAGCACCCGTGGTCAGGATCGAACAGAGATCTCAGGTGCTGTAAGGCAGTGACTCTACCACTGAGCCACTGTGCCGCCCATTGGACTGTCTTCGGTTGCACTACATACTTGGAGGGGGTGGGTTTCCACTAATTTTGTGGTTATGCACAGTGACTTTTTGATTGTTATATGTCATCTCTGTGTGGAGTTTGCACGTCCTCCCTGTGACCATGTGGGTTTTCTCTGAGTGCTCGGATTCCTCCTACATCTCAAAGACGTGTGGGTTTGTAGGTTATAATTAGGTGGCCCTCTGTAAATTGCTCTTAGTGTGTAGGGAGTGGATGTGAAAGTTGTCTGTTACCATGTCCAAAGAAACAAACTGATGTCATTCAGTCAACATCAGGCCTACAGGCTTAGATGCACTTCCTCTAATTCTACTTATAACACACTGAATGCTTGCAAGGCTACACAAATGCTAATTAACCCCTTATCTTCCAAGAGGGAAGTGCATGGAAAGTAGGGTGTCATTGGTTTGAATTGGCAGCAAAACAATGCACCTCATTATTGGAGATTAGAACCAACTTGATCTTTTGTGTAGGAACTGCAGAAGCCTTTTGAAGCCTTGACTGAAGCATCTTTAGTCTGAAGAACGGTCTCAACCCGAAACCCATTCCTTCTACCCAGAGATGCTGCCTATCCCGCTTTGCTCTATCATTTTGTGTCTATCTTCGTTATAAACCAGCATCTGCAGTTCCTTCCTCCACACTTGCCAATCTTACCACTTTAACCATTTCAGTAATTAATACAATCACAGAGGAAGTGAAACCGAACACTACTGTATCTGTGGCATCTTTTCCCAATGAAAACCATATCCACATTGATATAATGGTGTGCCATTTCCTATGATGTCTATGTGGTATTATCAAGTGATAATCTCATTATTGGCAATATTTCTTCCTCCTAATATCCATACTCTTTCAAGGTACTATCAATGGCGTCAAGTTGGGAAAAGGGGAAGTACAACGGGATCTGGGGGTCCTTGTACATCAGTCTATGAAAGTAAGCATGCAGGTACAGCAGGCAGTGAAGAAAGCGAATGGCATGTTGGCCTGTATAACAAGAGGAATCGAATATAGGAGCAAAGAGGTCCTTCTGCAGTTGTACAGAGCCCTAGTGAGACCACACCTGGAGTATTGTGTGCAGCTTTGGTCCCCTAAATTGAGGAAGGACATTCTTGCTATTGAGGGAGTGCAGCGTAGGTTTACAAGTTTCATTCCCGGGATGGCAGGTCTGTCATATGCTGAGAGAATGGAGCAGCTGGGCTTGTACACTCTGGAGTTTAGAAGAATGAGAGGGGATCTCATTGAAACATATAAGATTGTTAAGGGCTTGGACACACTAGAGGCAGGAAACATGTTCCCGATGTTGGGGGAGTCCAGAGCCAGGGGCCACAGTTTAAGAATAAGGAGTAAGCCATTTAGAATGGAGACGAGGAAACACTTTTTCTCACAGAGAGTGGTGAATCTGTGGAATTCTCTGCCTCAGAGGGCGGTGGAGGCAGGTTCTCTGGATGCTTTCAAGAGAGAGCTAAATAGGGCTCTTAAAAATGGCGGAGTCAGGGGATATGGGGAGAAGGCAGGAACGGGGTACTGATAGGGGATGATCAGCCATGAACTCATTGAATGGCGGTGCTGGCTCGAAGGGCCAAATGGCCTACTCCTGTACCTAATGTCTATTGTCTATTGTCTGTTGATTTGCCAAAGGAATTGGTGTTAGCTTTGTTAGTATTTACAATCAATTATCACCAATGGCAGGAACGTTCATTGTTCGAAATAACAGGTCAGTTATTTTACACAGCGATTAGTGTAGGAAGGAATGGCAGATGCTGGTTTACACCAAAGATAGGCTCAAAAAGCTGGAATAAATCAGTGGAACAGGCAGCCTCTCTGGAGAGAAGGAATGGGTGACGTGTTGGACCCTCCTTCAGACTCCATTTGTTTCAGGTTTTGTGTCAGATTTATGAACCCATGACCAAGATTGCAACATTTAACAGTGTTAGCTTCAGTGAACCCCCTTCCATCAAAATCATGGGGGTCACCATAAACTAAATTGAACTAAATTGAAATTGAACCAACTACAGGTCCTGTGGATGCACAGAGTCTTTGGCCCAGAATAGGGGAATCGAGAACCAAAGGACTTAGATTTAAGTTGCAGGGTGAAAGATTTAATAGGAAGCTGAGGGATAACAGGTGTTAGGTCTATGGAGTGAGCTGTCGGAAGAGATAGTTGAGGCAGGTGCTATCACAACGTTTAAGAAACATTTAGACAGGTACAGGGAGAGGACAGGTTTAGAGGAACGCAGGGCAAATGCAGACAGGTGGGACTAGTGTAAATGGGACATTTTGCAGGTATGGGCAAGTAGGACCGAAGGACCTCTTTCCACACTGTAAGACTCTATGACTCTAACTGCAGATGCTAGTTTACAAAAGAAGGCAGAGTGCTGGAGTAACTCAGCGGGTCAGGCAGCATCTCTGGAGAACATGGATCGGGGACATTTCAGATCAGGACCCTACTTCAGTCTGAAGCATGGAACATTTTCTGTAGCAATTGCAGCATGGATACAGGCCCTTCAGCCCACCGAGTCTACGCTGGCCATTGATCACCCATTCACCATACTTCTATGTTACCCCACTTTCACATGCACTCCTTACATACTAGGAGCAATTTACAGAGACCAATCATCCTACAAATCGGCAAGTTTTTGGGATGTGGAAGGAAACCGGAGCACCCGGAGGAAACACACACAGTCACAGGGAGAACGTGCAAACTCTGCACAGACAACACCCTTAGTCAGGATCGAACCCGGGTCTCTGGCGCTGTGAGGTTGCAGCTCTACAAGCTGCGCCACCATGCTATCCAATTTGGTTAGTCCCATTTGCCTACATCTGGTCCAAAGCTCTAAACCATACCTATCTATATATATATGCCCACATGTCTTTAAAATTAATAATTGATCCGCTTCTATAGCTTGTGTTAGGATTGAACCCGGGTCTCAGGCGTTGTGTGTCTGCAGCTCTACCAGCTTTAGTTTTAGGTTTAGTTTAGAGATACAGTGCAGAAACAGGCCCTTCGGCCCATCGAGTCCATGATGATCATCGATCCCCATACACCAGCACTATCCAACACATTAGAGAGAATTTACAATTTTTACCAAAGCCAATTAACGTACAAACCTGTACATCTTTGGAGTGTGGTAGGAAACTGGAGCACCCTGAGAAAACCCATGCGGTCACGGGGAGAACGTATAAACTCCATACAGACAGCACCCGTGACCAGGATCGAACCTGGGTCTCTGGCTGTGTAGACAGCAACTTTACCGCTGCACTACTGTGTGCCGTTTGCTCTTAAATGTAATGACCTTTCACTTGGTAGCAAGCACCAGAATCAACAAAATCAATGCATATTATTAAGGTAGAGATGATAGATTCTTGATTGGTACGGGAGTCAGGGGTTATGGGGAGAAAGCAGGAAAGTGGGGTTAGGAGGGAAAGATAGATCAGCCAAGATGGGCCGAATGGCATAATTCAGCTCGTATCACTTATGACCTTATGAACACTGTCGCACCTACCTCCTTCTGCACCCATGGCCATAGGATCCGGCGGGGCAGGGTTCCGAACAGTACTTGCCCCTGTAGCCTGGATAGCAGCCGCAGGATCCATTGATGGGGTTGCACTTCCCGTGGGTGCACTGGCACCGCTCGCACCTTGGTCCCCAGAACCTCTCCTTGCACTGGCACCTCCCCTGTATCTGGTCGCACGGCGAGTTGTTGCAGGGGCACTGGCTGTAGCACGACCGACCCCACCAACCGGGCTGGCAGATGCACTTGCCCGTCTTCGGGTCGCACTGGGAGTTGGTGCTGCAGTAGCAGATGTTGGAGCAGGTGGTTCCCCAGCGGTGGGGGTCACACTTGCACTTGCCCGTGTCCTGGTCGCATTTCCCGTTGTGGCAAGGGCACATTTTGTTGCAGGTGGGTCCCCAGCGGTTGGGGTTGCAGGTGCATTTGCCCGTCGCGTCTGCACAGCGGCCATTTGGGTGACACAGGCACATCTCCTTGCAGTCTGGTCCCCAAAATCGTTCAGGACACTCTGGAAAGATGGGAGGAGGGGAAATAATTCACTTAAAGGGTGCCATTGACCTGTGTTCATCAGATGTCTTGTGAGGATTGTGATGCCTGCATTCTGGTAGCCAATGTATAAACATGGACTGTACCCCTAGGCTAGTCAACCATCTGATTCACCTCCATAAATCAGGTTCCTCTCCGATTCGCCTCTGTAAACTAGGACTCTGTCCAATTCACCTTCACAAACAGATATTGTCCAATTCAGCTTAATAAACTAGGGTACTGTCCAATTCACCTCCGTAGGACAGGGTATCATCCAATTAACTCTATAAGCTTGGGTACTGTACAATTCACCTTTACCCTATCTTGGACATTAGATGTTGTTTCTGGAACTGTTGTGCTGCAATGCAGAGAGCTACACTCTGCACTCTGTATATTCCACTTTCTTCTGCCTGTTGTACTTCAGTTCGATTTGATTGTGTTTATGTCTAGTATTATCGGATTTGATTAGAAAGCATGCAAGACAAAGATTTTCACTCTACCTTGGTACACGTGACAATAATAAACCTAAACCCGTACGTTAGACAGAGACCTGACGAATCCCATTCATGTCTTTGAATCTCAGCTCTTGCAAAGCAGTTCACCTGTGGCAATGTTCCACCACGCATTGAGCGCCGCAGACGTTCTTATCTCCATTACTTAACTCCATTACTCCCCCACCCTAGTCGTCCCACTCTTTCCACTGTCCGCATCCTTGTATCCATTCATTATTACCTCTTCCCCAGCCAATAATGGGCCTTAATAGGCTCCACCCTTCCTTGGTCATCTGTTTATTCCTGATTTATTCTGGCCTTTTCCTACCTCCAGTCCCCCCCCCCCCCCCCCCCCCCCCCCCTCCCACCCCCACTTTTAGTTTGAAGAAGGGTCCCAACCCAAAACATCACCTGTTCCTTTCCCCAGAGATGCTGCCTGACCCGCTGTTGCTCCAGCACTTTGTGTCTATCTTCGATGTACATCAGCATCTGCAGTTCCTTCCTGCACAAAACCTATCAATCAGGTTTTATTTGTGTCTCCACATTCATTTGGGAGAGAGCTGTCATGAAAAAAAAACCTTTTTGGCATAAAAAAATGCTTTGTGATATTTCTCCTGAAATCCTAGCTTGAATTTAAAGATTATAGCCCTCATCCTGAAGCTGTGTAACTAGACATGCTTGGAACACGGTATACAATATCCTTACTGTCAAGAACCAACTGTCGATCATTCCTCATCTATCACATCTGGTTAATTCATAGCAACAATCATGTTACTCGTGTTCAGGTTATTTTCTCTATCCCCCTGCGCGTTTCTAAATCCACATGTAGATAATCAATAAAAGCGGCTCTGGTGTGAAATGTTGAGAACTAACTCATCGCATCTTCCTTGCCTGACAAACTCCTGTTTATTCACACTCTGTTCCAGCACTTCAGCTCAACACTTTCATTATTACATCCCCATTCTGATGCTGGACACTAAATGCTGGAGTAACTCGCTGGGACAGGCAGCATCTCTGGAGAGAAGGAATGGGTGATGTTTCAGGTCGAGACCCTTCTTCAGATAGGCTCCTTCTTTGGCGTAAACCAGCATCTGCAGTTCCTTCCTATCCATCCTGATGATGCTGACTCTATATTGAGGCAGCATCATCACAGTGCCGGCCTTTGTATAATCATCTACCTTTCAATAGTCCTCCCTCACATGTATCCACCTATCACTCACCAGGCTTTGTCCTGCCCCACCTCTTTTCCAGCTTCCCTTCCCCCCCCCCCCCCCCCCCCCCCCCACTACAATGTCTGAAGAAAAGTCCCCGCCCGAAAATGTCACCTACTCCTTTTCAGCAGAGATGCTGTGCTGCAATTGTCCCTAGTGTGTAGGATAGAACTAGTGTAAGGGGTGATCGTTCGTTGGCGTGGACTCGGTGGGCTGAGGGGCTTGTTTCTATGCTGTATCTCTAAAGTCTGCTGCCTGACCCACTGAGTTTAGTTTAGAGATACAGTGCGGAAACAGGCCCTTCGGCCCAACGGGTCCGCGCTGACCAGGGATCCTCATATATTAACACTATCCTACACTTACTAGGGACAGTTTTTACATTTACCAAGCCAATTAACCCACATATCTGTACGGCCTTGGAATGTGGGAGGAAACCGTAGATCTTGGAGAAAATCCACGCAGGTCACGGGGAGAACGTACAAACTCCGTACAGACAGCACCCGTAGTCCGGAACAAACCCGGGTCTCCGGCGCTGCATTCACTGTAATGCGGCAACTCTACCGCTGCGCCACCGTTACACCAGCATTTTGTGTTTATCTCTGGTATAAACCAGCATCTGCAGTTCCTTCCTACACGCAACTTCCTGTCCTCCATGTTAACTCGACTGTATCATTTCCTTCCACCGCACAATAATTGGCACTTACTGGCACTAACTTTCATTTATGACTTGGTGCCAACCCCTGAGTGGGGTATCATTCCTCCTGGAAAATAAATCTAGCTGTATCTGCTCTGTTGTACTCTTACTGATCAGGTGCCAATGGTGCTAAGTCACCAGCGCTCATCACCATTTGGATAGGAAAGGTATAGAGGGCTATGGGCCAAATGCAGGCAAATGGGACTAGCCCAGTATGCCAACTTGGTTAGCTTGGATAAGGTGGGCAGAAGGGCCTGTTTCTGGGCCTACAGCTCTAGAACGAAGTCATTTCCATATCTTTGATGGGGAAATGCCTTGGGGATCCCTGAATTATAACTTTGTGGCCCCTAATATATAACCCTGACCATTCTATTAAGGTACCCTTCAGCTGATGTGACATCACAATATTTTATCTCCTATATACCAAATTTGCATCAATCACAAGCTTACAGTTGTTCTAATGGTTTCTGCTAATTATTTAACACAATGTATTTAATTTATTTACACAACTAGATTCTGCAATATTTATTATCTCGTCTGGGCATATCCAATGATTTCCTCCTTGATAGCACAACAACATCAAGAACATAGAAAAGTACAGGCCCTTCGGCCCACATTGTCCATGGCAAACACAATGCCAAGTTAAACTAACTGTTTCCTGCACGTGATCCATATCCCTCCACTCGTTCCATATCCATGTGTTTATCTCAAGTTTTTTTTAAATGCCACTATCTTATCTGCCTGCACCACCAACCCTGGCAGTATGCTCCAGGCACCCACCACCCACAGTGTAAAAAAACATGCCTCGCACATCTCCTTGAATCCACCTTCAAGCTATGCCCTCTAGTCTTTGACATTTCCACCCTTGGGGAGGAAAACCTCTGACGTTATCTACGCCTTTCACAACTTTATAGACTTCCATCAGGGATCCTCGCAACCTCCGGCGTTCCAGAGAAAACAATCCAAGTTTGCCCAACCTCTCCTTGTAGCTCATACTCTCCAATCCAAGCAGCATTCTGGTAAACCCTTAGTTTCTGCAACTTGTCCACCAGATTGCAAATTGTCACATTAATGTTGCTAAATCATGAGATGGCAACTTTAAAGATGGTGAGAGTGGCTTTAGATAATAGGATGGAAGCAAGATGGCATCATTACATTTACATCATCCGAGAAGGTTATTTGTATCTAGCAGGGTGCAGAGTCATTGCATCAAACTCTACCACATAAACCAGAGTTAGGATAGATCAATTGGTAAGGGGAGGGAGTGTGTACTCCCTACCTGCTTCCACTACCTGCAACCTCCGGCAACCACCTGCAACCTCCGGAAACCTTGGGTGGGGCGCAAAGTCTCCAGAGGTTTCCGTTCAGGTTTCCTAAGTGGGACAGGGGGTAGGGATCCTTCATTATACAACTGTATGGATTTAATGGAGATACACTGAACCGCAGATGTTGGTTTACCAAGAAAGACACAAAGTGCTGGGCTAAGTGAAGACTGGTCTTCGCAGTCTTACAGAGACGTCGCCTATCCTTGAACTCCAGAGATGCTGCCTGACCCCACTGAGTTACTCCAGCACAGACTTGGGGGGTGGATTTTTATTTGCCCGGTTCACAACAACGGCTCGGGTTTGACTCACTGGTGTCGCAGTTGGCTCCAAAATATCCATGTCTACAGCGGCACTGGTTGGGTCTGACACAGATTTCTTTCGTTTTGCAGGTGAAGTTGCCCTGACAGAGAGCTGGAGGGAGAGGGAGAAAGAGAACAGACAATCAAGTCACTGGGGACAGGTTAACAACTGGAGGGAAGCGAAGAAGCGTCGGAAAATTACTGACCTATAGGGCATTCTTGATGCTGTTGCTTCCACCCAGGGCAACACATAGGGGCAGAAGATCTTTGAGGAGGGGGGAGGAGGGGGAGAACCAAGAACAGAAATGTATTGTCATTATTCACAAAGCTTTATTAGCACCAACAGTTTCCTATTCCCATTGTAAATTGTGACCCATCCATCCTCCGCCGCTATGAAACAACTCCACGGCCATGAAACTTCTGCCCCCTCCGTTACTTGATTTCCAAGACATTTCAGACCACACCCCGGGTCCCGTGGTTTGCAGCCATTTCATTAATGACCCGACTCTCGGGTCAAACGTTGAGGGCCAGACTCCTTTCATCCCAGTACCGGAGTTTGAAAGGGGGGGTTCACACCTCGACATCCCCCCGCCCATTAATCACACCCCCTCCCAGTATTCTTTTTTTTTTTTAACACTTGCGCATCCCGGCCCCCTTATAGCAGGGAAACTAAAATATTAAAACAAACACTAAGAAGAGGAGAAGAACTCATCTCCAGATGTGGTCGAGATGGTTTTCAGATGGGAAGAGTTTTACGTGCAAGCAAAAGTTACATTGGAATAACGTAGATGGCGGATTGGCTGAACCAACATCTGTCTGAAAGGTTGGGACAGTCCAGATGTTATTCGGGGGGGGGGGGGAGGGCAACGCTGTACCAGAGTGTTGCCCCTCCTCAGAGTATTTCCAGCGGAGGATACCAGGGTCGAGAAATATCTACCCCCTCACCTCACACCCCACCCCAGCCCAGCCCATCACACCCCGTTCGCCAATCACCCCAACATCTTACCCTTGTGTCCTGCATACATTCCTACCGCTAGGACTGAGTTCCTGGCCACGGATCAGGGCCGTTATAGACAGGAGGGCAGCCCAAACGCAGCCGCCCGTTCCCTTCTGCATTGTCCGGATAGTTGGTCTCAGTATCCCTCGCATGGCCGGAGAAGCGGAGGGGGTGGCTAGGGGTGGGGGAGTAGGGGGAGAGAGAGAAAGAGGGGGGATGGGGGGTGGAGAGAGAGAGAGAGAGGGGGAGAGAGAGAGAGGAGGGAGCCTCAGCCGTCAGCCATCCGCCACCCCCTCTCACTGTAGAAACACACTGCCCGTTGTCATCCTGCCGTGGGGAGCTGGCAACCCCTCGATCCAGCCACTCTCACTCTGCAGGCATCATTCCGGGTGTGTAATCCCAGAGAAACCCCTCTTCCAAACCACTCCACGGCGAGAGAATAAGCAGTAGACAGACTTGTGGTTTCCAGCCTACCAAGTCCTCTCCATTCTTGCAATCCTTGTTCAACAACAACAACACAAATGAGTTGCCTCAATCCCAGCTTCCAACGTGTCCGGTCTTTTTTGTTTTCTTGCTGGGAGAAAGTGTTGTTTAAATTATCCCGGTGGCGTCTGTTCTCCGCGATCGCTGCTGCATCCTCCAGCCGGTAAATAATCCTCGCCGCACTCCCAGAAGTGTTCCAGTGTTGTCCACTACTTTTTTCCCCTTTTCCCTCTCTTTCCTCCCTCCCCTCCTCTCTTCGCGTGTGTGAAAGAGAGTGAAAAAGAGAGTTTTGGCAGCGATTAACAGCAGTCGGGAGAGTTACTCCACCAGAGCGCGCACAAGGAGGTAAATTCCTGATTCGATACCGTATAATAATTCGATACAAGCTCCTCGCTCGGAACTTGAAGAGCGAGAGAGACCGTGGATCAGTCGCTTGTAGGCTCCCACGCACGGCCGACGAAAGAGTTACCCTTCCCCTCACTGCCCGACTTTTATAAACTCCTGTCGGCGTGACCTCCCCATTTCCTGAATTCAGCACAACTCCCAGAGGTGTTGTGGAATTGGCTGCTCTCTGCACTGAGCACAGACCAAAAGATCTTTGCTACAGACCCAGGAGCTCACGAAACGTTACCGTTCGCTGCCGAAAGCAGAAGCCGAGAGCCGTCAAGCGCGGTCCGAGCAGTCAGGGAATGTTAAAAAAAGATCCCAGAAAACGGAAAAAAAACAACCCATCTGGGATAACGTTCAAGGAAACCAAATAAACAGCGAGTCTGACAAGTTACAGAGTACCCAGACAAAGAACTGCGGATGCTGGTTTATACCAGGGGCTGGTGTAAACTCAGCGGGCCACTTGGTATAGAGCAGCATCTGCAGTTCCTTGTTTCCACTTTCCTCTCCCTGTACCTACCCACATATCATTGCTGGTGGAACCATAGTCCTCCAGCACCACCGGAGAACATTTACGAGGATGAAGATAGACAAAAGTGCTGGAGAAACTCAGCGGGTCAGGCAGCATCTATGGAGTGAAGGAAATAGGAAGGAAATATTTCCTTCGCTCCATAGATGCTGCCTCATCCGCTGAGTTTCTCCAGCACTTTTGTCTACCTTCGAATTTCCAGCATCTGCAGTTCCTTCTTAAACATTTACGAGGATGATGTAGGTTTACCAGGATGTTGCCAGGACTAGAGGGTCTGAGCTATAGGGTGAGGTTGAGTAGGCTGGGTCTCTATTCCTTGGAGGGCTGGAGGATGATGAGTGGTGATCTTGTAGAGGTGTATAAAATCATGAGAAGAATAGATCGGGTAGATGCACAGAGGCTCTTGACTAGAGTAGGGGAATCGAGGACCAGAGGACATAGGTTCAAAGTGAAGGGGAAAATATTTATTAGGAATCTGAGTTAGGAAACAGTTAGACAGGTACATGGATAGGACAGGTTTGGAGGGATATGGACCAAACGCAAGCAGGTGGGACTAGTGTAGCTGGGACATTGTTGGCCGGTGTGGGCAAGTTGGGTTGAAGAGCCTGTTTCCACACTGTATCACTCTATGACTCTAACTTGGATAGATGACGTTTTGGATCATGACCCTTCTTCTGACCTGTTAATGTTAATACTGTTTGCCGATCCTGGTTTATTTTGGCCTTTTCTTACCTCCAGTTCCCTCCCCTCTACTTGCAGTCTGAAGAAGGGTCCCGACCTGAAATGGCAACCATCACTTTTTCTCCAGAGATGCTGCCTGACCCGTCGAGTTGTGCCTTTCTTCAATGTTAATACATGCATGTACTCAGGAACACATGCATGACATGCACACGCACACAGCTGGAATCTGATGTTTTTTGGGGCCTTTACTGTTATTTCGTCTCGTATACGATGGAACATTTTCACACACAGGCTCCCCACTGCATTCAGATTTGTCCATAACGTGTCTGGAAACTGGTGTCGGTGGGTGGAATTCTCATCGCTTCCACGTCAACGTACAGAGTGGATGCGGAATATATGTTATCACTAGTGGGAGAGTTTGGGACCAGAGGGCACAGCCTCAGGATAAAAGGACGCACCATTAGGAAGGAGATAATAATAATAATAATGGATGGGATTTATATAGCGCCTTTCTAGTACTCAAGGCACTTTACATCGCATTATTCATTCAGTCACACTCGGTGGTGGTAAGCTACTTCTGTAGCCACAGCTGCCCTGGGGCAGACTGACGGAAGCGTGGCTGCCAATCTGCGCCTACGGCCCCTCCGACCACCACCAATCACTCACACACAGGCAAAGGTGGGTGAAGTGTCTTGCCCAAGGACACAACGACAGTATGCACTCCAAGCGGGATTCGAACCGGCTACCTTCCGGTTGCCAGCCGAACACTTAGCCCATTGTGCCATCTGTCGTCCCAAATGATGAGGATGAGTTGCTTTAGTCAGAGGGTGGAGAATCTGTGAAATGCATTGCCACAGACGGCAGTGGAGGCCAAGTCATTGGGTATTGTTAAAACGGAGTTTGACAGGTTCTTCATTAGTATGGGTGTCAAAGGTTACGGGGAGAAGGCAAGAGAATGAGTTTGAGAGGGAAAGATGGATCAGCCATGATTGAATGGCAGACTCGATGGGCCGAGTGGCTTAATTCTGCTCCTTTGACTTATGAACTGAATTCAGTTCAGTTTAGTTTATTGTCACGTGTACCAAGGTACAGTGAAAAGTGTTTTGTTTGAGTTCTATCCATTCAGCAGAAAGACAATACATGATTAAAATTGAGCCATTTACAGTGATAAGGCATAACGTTTAGTGCAAGGTAAACCCAGTAAAGTCCGATCAAGGATAGTCCGAGGGTCATCAAAGAGGTAGATAGTAGTTCAGCACTGCTCTCTGGTTGGGGTTAGGATGATTCAGTTGCCTGCTAACAGCTGGGAAGTAACTGTCCCTGAATCCGGCAGCAAATATGGCGACTGTGCGTTTGTGGGTTGTGCAAACGAATTGCACTGTGCTGTCCATACATGGCATTAAAGAACCATTGATCCATTGAGGATAGCAGCTAGATCCAGCATTGATGAAACCTCACTCATTCCCACGAGCGAGGCGGCTACTGAGGGGTAAGAAGGAACTGCAGATGCTGGTATAGATCGAAGATAGACACAAAATGCTGGAGCAACTCAGCGGGACAGGCAGCATCTCTGGAGAGAAGGAACGGGTGACGTTTCGGGTCAAGACTGAAGACGTCTGAAGAAGAGACTGGACCTGAAACGTCACCCATTCCTTCGCTCCAGAGATGTTGCCTGTCCCGCTGAGCTACTCCAGCATGTTGTGTCTATCTGCGACTACTGAGAAGACTGACTGCTTTTCCAGCAAGGAACAGGAAAGAAACCGGTGGTGAGTCGAGGCAGTGAATGGAAGTCAAGTGTGCGGACAGTCCTTCCAGGGCCGAACTCCCGAAGGGCTATGGCTTCCTCCTCTGGTGAACGGAAGGGAGCACCGGTCTCTCTCATCTGACTGTAAACTCCGCTCTGATCCTGTGGTGCTGGCAGAGGAAGTGCAGCTTTAAACAATATCATTAATTAGGCGAAGATAATATTTTCATAAACTGATCTGTTGAGCTGCAGGCAGGATGTATAAAGGCAGGCAGAGGTTTCTGCTCTCACAGTCAGTGAGGTATCCAATGTGGTTTAGCTAAGTTTAGAGATACAGCCTGGAAACAATCCCTTCGGCCCATCGCGTCCGTGCCGACCACCGATCACCCGTTCATACTATCCCACTTTCCTATCCACTCCCTACACACTAGCGGCAATTTAGCCTACAAACCTGCTGGTCTTCGGAATGTGTATGAAGAAGAAGGTTTCCTACCCAAAATGTCACCTATTCCTTTTCTCCCGACTTGCTGTCTGACCCGCTGAGTTACTCCAGCATTTTGTGTCCATCCTTGTCTTTGGAATGTGGGAGGAAACCGGAACACTCAGAGGAAACCCACGAGATCACAGGGAAAATGTCCAAACTCCGTGCAGACTGTGCACCTGGTGCTCCGGATTCCTCCTACACTCCAAAGACGTGCGGGTTTGTAGGTTAATTGGCTACGGTGAATTGTAAACTGTATATTGTAAAATGCCGCTGGTGTGTAGGATAGTGCTAGTGTATGGGGTGATCACTGGTCGGCGTGGACTCAATGAGCCGAAGGGCCTGTTTCCTCGCTGTATCTCTAAAGTCTTAAGTAGAGGAATGCTGCCTGGATTAGATGGCAATCGCTATACGATGAGCACTTACAAGGAAATGCAGATGGTGGTTTACAAAACAAAACACAGGAAGTGCCAGAGTAACTCAGCAAGTCAGCCAGCATCTCTGGAGAACTGGTTGGACAAACCTGGATTGCTTTCTCTGGAATATTGGAAGTTGAGGGGAGACCTGATAGAAGGATATAAAGGTATAGATAGGGTAGATAGTCAGAATCTTTTATCCCAGGATGGAAGTGTCAAAGACTCGAAGGCATAGATTTAAGTTAGAGGGGCAAGGTTTAAAGTAGATGTGTGGGGCAAGTATTTAACATAGAAGGTGGTGGGTGCCTGGAATGTACTGCCAGTGTTAGTGGTGCAGGCAGGTACAATAACTGTGTTTAAATTAAATTAAATTAAATTTCTTTATTTATATAGCACATTTTTAGTCAACTTGCATTGACCCCAAAGTGCTTCACATAATTACATCCACACACACAGGCAAAGGTGGGTGAAGTGTCTTGCCCAAGGACACACACAGGCAAAGGTGGGTGAAGTGTCTTGCCCAAGGACACAACGACAGTATGCACTCCAAGCGGGATTCGAACCAGCTACCTTCCGGTTGCCAGCCGAACACTTAGCCCATTGTGCCATCTGTAAGAGGTTTTGAGATAGGTGCATAGTGACACTGAGGACAGAAGTGACGGGGGTGGAGCAAGGCTAGCAGGAGAGGGAACCAGGGTCTGGCCTTCAAGGTCGGCTGCGGGAGGCACCCCCAGGGCACAACAGTGAACGGGCGAGGAGAGGGATGTCACACACAAGGAAGGCGTTGGCTGGAGGCCTGCAGCAGCCTGGGGCTCGCCTGGATCGGGTACCGACCGTAAGAACTAGAGCATGAACTGCACTTTCAAAATTACGCTCAAACATGGGGCCTCTTGAATTCAGGAACAGTAGATTATTTCTGTACACTTTGCTAATCGGGGATGTGCTTAGGTATGGCAATACTCTACTGGACTGTTTGTAAGAAACTAATTTCACTGTGCGTTTGGGACATTAAAAGCACCATTGAACCATTGATATGCACGGAATTGAGGGATTATAGATCACGTGCAGGCAGAGGAGATTAGTTTAATTTGGCATCATGATCAGCACAGACATTGTGGGCTGAAGGGCCTGTTCCTGTGATGTACTGTTCTGTGTTCAGTAAAAAGGTGGGTGAGAGGAGTGGGACAAGCACTGGAAAGCAATAGATGGATACAACCCCATTAACCATCAGGCTGTTGAAGCACACCACAACCTTAAGTCAACTGATCTACTGTGACCTATATTTAAATGACACTATTTTTAAAAATCAATATAAACTTTATTCAGAGTAAGAAATATATACAAAACAAGAACTGTGCAAAAAATCTTTAGACAATCTCAGGAGCTACGCATACATTCATTTGCGTCGTATCGTAGTGTTCACAGATATTTTACTCGACACCCTTGCCACTTAATTGGCCCCCTGGGGTGATATTCCTTCCCCTGTTTGAGGGGTGTCTCATCCGCACCCTGCCTCCCAATGTCCAGCAGCGGAAGGATGCCAGACTGTGGTCCTAACCCACAGAGCCTTGGCATTGGCTGTTCCGAGCTTCAGTGCATCCCTCAGCACGTACTCTTGCCGGCAACATTCCTCAACGGACATCTCGCTCTGCTGGGACGTCAACAATATTCGGGCTGACCAAAGAGCGTCTTTCACCGAGTTGATGACCTTCCAACAGCACCTGATGTCCATCTCCGAATGTGTCCCTGGGAACAGTCCGTAAATCCGAGAATCCTCTGTCACAGAGCTGTTCGGGATAAACCCGTGACAGGGTCTCCTGCATACTTTTCCAGATTCTCTTGGCAAATCCACACTCTGAGAGGGGGTGGGCAATGGTCACCTCTCCCTAGCAACTGTCCCGTGGGCAGCATGCACTGGTGGTGAGGTTCTGACGGTGCAGGAAGGATCTGACTGGCAGGTCTCAGGTGGCACCATGTACTTTGGTTTTGCCGTGCACTCTTATGGTCTGGTTACCTGGTATAACTGGTAGCTCTTCTTAAATGTGTAGGAAGGAACTGCAGATGCTGGTTTGAACCGAAGATAGACACAAAAAGCTGGAGTAACTCAGCGGGACAGGCAGCATCTCTGGAGAGAAGGAATGGGTGACGTTTCTGCTGAAGGAGAGTCACGACTCGAAACATCACCCATTGCTTCTCTCCACAGATGCTGCCTGTCCCGCTGAGTTACTCCAGCTTTTTGCCTCTCAACTCTTTTAAAATCTTCCCCCTCCCACCTCAAACCTATGTCCTCTAATTCTTGACTCACTTTCCCTGGGGAAAAAAAAGATCCAGGATATTTTTTCCTGCAGTTTTTAAAAATGCATTTTTTTCCCTGAAATAAATAACTTTGTTTATTGTGGAATAAACTGTTTACATTTAAATCATGTGGCCCACCCGCCTCAAGTTCATTGGCAGATGCTCGCAACTCAATTGGGTTGATTAGTTCAATAAGAATTGCCTGAGTTTGACCAATTGACACTAAGTTGGCTACCATGAAGATTGTGCAGCCAATGTAAACTGTGAATTGACAAATGCAATGTGGTTGGCTTTTTATCTCCGCTAGTTGCTTTTACAGAGAGTTTAATAGATAATGTGAGTGGTGGGAACAGGGAGGGAACTAGGTTAGTTTAGAGATACAGCATTGAAACAGACCCTTCAGTCCATCGAGTCCGCGCTGACCATTGATCACCCGTTCACACCAGTTCTGTTTTCTCATCCACTCCCTACACACCAGGGGTGGGGGAATTTACAGAGGGCCAATTACCCCACAAACCCGCACGTCTTTGGGATGTGGGAGGAAACCGGAGCACCCAGTGGAAACCCACGCGGTCACAGGAGGAACGTGAAAAACTCCACACAGGCAGCAACCAAGGTCAGGATGGAACTCGGGCCTCTGGTGCTGTGAGGCAGCTGCCCCACCTGCTGCACCACTGTGCCGCCCACAGGGAGACAAGAATAAAAATTGTCGTTAATCTTGCAGACAGAATTAGGACTACATCAGTTTGAACATTTGGGGGCAGGACTGTAATTAAAGTCAGAAGTTGAATGCTATCAGTGTTACAGCTAAAACTGGGGCTTGGAATCAGAATTGAGGTGTCTGCTTAACTTACATTCTTGGATTATGGTTGCTGATATAATCAGACTAAGAGCCTCCAAAAATTAAGGTTTTGGAGCAAACCTTTCCTGTACAGGATCTGATGTAGGTTTAACTGTAGGTTTATTATTGTCACGTGTGCCGAGGTACAGCTTTGTTTTGCATGATATCCAAACAGATCATGTAATACTGTACATAAATACAATCAAATCAAACTCAAGTACGATAGGTAGAGCAAAGGGGAAGGTGCAGCGTGCAGAATATACTTTTCAGCATTGTAGTGCAGCAGTTCCAGAGACGAAGTCCGATGTCCACAATGGGGTAGAGGTGAATCGCACAGTATCCTAGCTTATGGAAGAACCATTCAGAAGCCTGATGACTGCAGAAGGGTCTTGACCCGAAACGTATCCTATTCCCAGATGCTGCCTGACCTTCTCAGCATTTCTAGTATGTTGCATTTATTAATGAAAACCATTGAAAAGCACTTAAAGAAAGAACACAAAATGCTGGATCAACTTAGCTGGACAGGCAGCATCTCTTGAGCGAAGGAATGGGTGACGTTTTGTGTCGAGAAGTCTGAAGAATGCAAAATCTGAGTTATTCCCGTTACTCCTTCCTACACAGAGGAGAAGATGCTGTTGCTGAGTCTGGTAGATGAGGAGAACTTATTGGAATTCCTGAGGGAAAAGTTAAAGGTTGAATTGGATGGAATGGGATGGGATTGGATTGGATTGGATTGGTGTGGTCTAGTCTGGTTTAGTTTAGTTTAGTTTAGTTTAGTTTAGTTTAGTTTAGTTTAGTTTAGTTTAATATAGTGACTCCAGCTCTAATGAATTTGACAAAAAACCCTTTCATCATTTGCCAAGAAAGGTCAGGTCCTGTCATCCACTCCCTTTCAAGCACCCACTTTCCCTTCTGCCACCTGCTCCCTCTGTCCCATACGCACACACACACACACACACATATCCCTCCACTCTCTGTCATGAGCCAGGGTAATTAGATGCAACCTATACTGCTCCACACTGCTCATAGCACAGTCATCTGTGACACTCATCCTGTCGCAGCTGAGATGACACATTCACCCTGACATTAAAAAAAATTTCAAAGTAGACTTTATTCAAGTAAATAATGATATACAATACTGGAACCGTGTAAAAAAATTAATCCGACATTCTCGGAGGCTCTACATACGTTCTAATCTGTTTACCCAAATGGCACAATTTTACCGCACACCCTTGCCACTCATGTGGCCCACTGGCGTGATATCCCTTCCCTTATTTTGAGGGGTGTCTCCACCACTCCCTGCCACCCCCATGTCCAGCAGCAGAAGGACCCTAGACTGTGGTCCTCCCCCACAGAGCCTTGGCGTTTGTTGGCTGCACCGAGCTTCAGTGCGTCCCTCAGCACGTACTCCTGCAGTCTAGAGCGGGCCAGTCGGCAATATTCCCCGATGGACATCTCGCTCTGGCATATTGATTAGACCTAGCTATCCCACACTTACAGAGCATTTGCTCTGTCACATAGCGTAGTGGAGCTGTACATCTCAGACACGTGCCATTGGTCACTACTGACCAAGTTAGCATACGGGGCTGTGTGGGAAGGAACTGCAGATGCTGGTTTAAACCGAAGGTAGACACAAAAAGCTGGAGTAACTCAGTGGGTCAGCCACTTCATCAGAAGGGTCTTGTCCCGAAACGTCACCTATTCCTTCTCTCCAGAGATGCTGTCTGGCACACTGAGTTACTCCAGTTCCTTTAGCATATTAGCTGGTCTCATTTGCCTGCATTTGGCCCAATTCCCTTGAAACCCTTCCCAACAATATACATGTTGCTCCCCACTCTCTCCCCCCACCCTAGTCATCCTACAAGTTCCACTGTTCACATCCTCGTATCCTCGTATACCTGTCGTTAGCACATCTTCCCCAGCCAACAATGGACCATTGTAGGCTCCATCCTTCCAAAGGTCATCTGTTGCCGGCCCTGTTTTGTTCTGCCCTTCTCTGTCTTTCAGTCTGAAGAAGGGTTTTAACTTGAAACTATTCCTTTTCTCCAAGAATGCTGCCTGACCCGCCGAGTTAATCCAGCATTTTGTGTCTATCTTCAGTTAAAACAAGCATCTGCAGTTCCTTCCTATACCTATCCAAATGTATTTTAAACGCCATAAGTGTGTACGCTTCCATAGCTTCCTCTGGCAGCTCATTCTAGATAAGGCTTATTGTCTGCGTGAAAAATGTTGCCCCTAAAGTCCCTCTTAAATCTCTCCCCTTTCACCTTTAGCCAAATGCCCTCTAGTTTTTCAATCCTCTGCCCTCGGAAAAAAGACTGTAAGCGTTCACTTTATCCATGCCCCTCATGATCTTGTACACCTCGATGAGTTCACCCCTACGCTCCAAATAAAAAATGTCTAAAACTATCCCAACTCATTTGGGTCTGTCTCAAAGGCTGACGACGCCTCCAACTCATGCATCCCCTCTGCACTGTTGAACTGTGTGGAACAGTGTGTGAGATGTAATGGTGGCGCCGCAGTAGAGTTACTGCCTTACACCGCCAGAGACAGTTTGTTTGTATTTATTTTGTTGATCTAACTGTAACATTTCTGGTATCTTTGCATCCCTGGCCAAGTAAGGTGGAATTCAGACAGTGTTCCTTTACTAGCTTAGACCCCTGCTGGTAATCTTATTTACAGACATGAACTGGGAACATGACATTGCTTTCTCTAATGCTTGTTATCCCACGAGGTTGGTTAATCCCATGAGGAGAGTGTTCAGATTTTAGACCCATACCTTAGTTTCTATCAAGTTGTGCAATGACAGCAGAGGTTTAGAGGAGATGTGGGCTAATGTTCGGCATGTCCCCAGCAACCCTCACAACCATCTACACATGCGCTGTAGAAAGCATTTTATTGGGATGCATGACGGCACGGTTTGGGAACAGCTCCACCCAAGACCGCAAGTAATTGCAGAGAATTGTGGAAGCAGCCCAGACCATCACACAAACAAACCTCCCTTCCATTGACTCCATCCACATTTCGCGCTGCCTCGGCAAGGCCACCAGCATAATCAAGGACGGGTCTCGCCCCGTACAACCCCTCATCTACCCTCTCCCATCAGGCAAGAGATACAGAAGTGTGAAAATGCACACCTCCAGGTTCAGGGACAGTTTCTTCCCAGCTGTTATCAGGCATCTGAACCATGCTATCAACAACTAGAGAGTGGTCCTGAACTACCATTTACCTCATTGGAGACCCACGGCCTTTACTGGACTTTATCCTGCACGAAATGTCATTCCCATTATCCTGTGGACACACTGTGGACAGCTTGATTGTAATCATGTATTGTCTTTCCGCTGACTGGATAGCACGCAACAATAAGTTTTTTACTGTATCTTGGCACAAATGACGATGAACTAAGCTAAACTAAACGCCGACAAGTGGGACCAGTATAGATGGGGCATCTTGTTTGGCATGGGCAAGTTGGGCTGAAGGGCCTGTTTCCATACTGTTTGATTGTATGACTCTACAAAGCCAAGTGGACTGTTTTCTTTTCAGGCCCATGGTTAATGCAGCAGGTTAGCTCATGTGCACTCATCAATCTACATATCTAAACATTTGCAGGTACTATTGCAATGTTTAAGAGACATTTGGACAGGTATATGGATAGGATAGGTTTAAAAGGATATGGGCCAAGCGCGGGGAGGTGGGACTAGTGCAGATGGGACATGTTGGTCGGCATGGGCTGCGTTTCCATGCAGTATGACTCTAAGACTCTACGATAATGACCATGTTGGTCTCTTCCCAAAATTGTGGGCTCGGTGTGAGACCTTGTCAGATGCATCGCATGGACAGTGTTTGAAGTGCCTTGATATTTAATTTAATTAAACTGCAATGATACTAAAATGCTCCATTGTGCCAGCATCTTTCCCGATTGCTCCTCCAGTAAGTATGGACCTCTGCTCTATGATCTTTGGTATGGACTAACATAAACCAGCTCAGAACAATGGCAAACAGCCCCACCATGAGACCGCAGTGCAGACTGCAGGTTCAAACAGCGCAAAGGGTGACCAGCAGAGGGCAGTCAGAGAACACATGGCAGCTCTGGGCAGCAACTCCAGTTATTGCTACATCATAGCAACAAGTCCCAGGACCTGAGTTAGACACCAGTGATAAAAGGAGGAATATGCACACTCCATACAGATAGCATCGAAGGGTTAATGTGTTAAGTTACTCCAGTACTGGTTTCAAACTGCAATGTTTACAGGCCTGATATTCTGCTGCAAGTAAGAAAGTTACTGTTCCGTTGTCGGTATATAACAATTAAACATTCTTGACTCTTGACTCAGTCTGTGAAGAGGCCCTATGTAAACGTACATAGAATTTGAGTAACACATAGCTCCTGCGTATATTTTGCAATAGATTTCATATTTTTAATTTAGTCTGTGGGGTGTGGACATCATTGGCTTTGATTGTCCATTGCTTTTTACTTTGGACTTTAGAGATATAGCGCGGAAACAGGCCCTTCAGCCCACCGAGTCCATGCCGACCAATGATCACCCTGTACACTAGCACTCTATCCTGCACAGTAGGGACAAATTACAATTCACCAAAGGCAATTAACCTACAAACCTGTAAGTCTTTAGGATGTAGGTGGTAACCAGAGAAAACCCACACAGTCATGGGGAGAATGTACAAACTCTAGACAGACAGTACCTGTAGTCAGGATTGAACCCGGGTCTCTGGCGCTGTAAGGCAGCAACTCTACCGCTGTACCACCGTGCTGCCCTTGATTATATTGGCTCTTTTCCATTAGCTTAAAGTGCAGATGGAGTTACTGGTAGGATGTCTTGTCTGTTGTGATGGACTGGGCTACATCCACAACTCTCTGTAGCTTCTCGCTGTCTTGCGCAGAGCTGTTCCCAAACCAAGTTGTCATGCAACGTGACGGCCTGCCTTCTAATGTGCATCTGAAGAAGTTTGTAAGAGAGCATTAACTCTGCACAAAACAGGTCAGCTGTCTTTCTGTATGCAGATGTAAAATTCTCAGACATGGTCTGACGCATGATTTAATAACTCAGTCTTGTCACAAGTGACAATCTCACGTCCTCATAAGATCATAAGGTCATAAGCGATAGGAGAAGAATTAGGCCATTCGGCCCATCAAGTCTGCTCCGCCACTCAATCATGGCTGTTCTATCCCTCCCTCCCAACCCCATTCTCCTGCCTTCTACCCGTAACCTCTGAAAGTCTTCACTTCCCTCTTCCAGTCTCATCCTATCTGGAGCAAGTAGTTTCAGCAACGTCACGTTTCTGGCCCAGTCGCTCAATTATTAATCACGTTCCATATTGCAGAGATGGCAGCACACTCCCATGTTCCCATTGAATTCATTACTTTGGGGATTATTTTGAAGTCATCATCTTTTTTTATTAATTGTCTCATTTTTGGACTTTAACCATATGCGTTTAATTATCAGGTAAATGCGAATTATTTGATAAGAGGCACCGAAGTAGCAGGCTCGATGGCCTGAATGACCTAATTCTGCTCCTATGACTTAGGAAAATAGATTAAGTCACACACAACAATGCCTCAAGCTCCAAGATAGTGTGTCATGATTCGTTTGTGTAGGTCAAATGCATGCAAATGTTGTCAACAACTATGACTTAAGGGTGCAGCTACGCACCTGACTTTTGACTCTTATTGAAATGAACTTGGAGAAAATGTTTTGCTGAATTTCTTTTACCTGCCTTCAGCAAACATAATGTTATTAAGATTTTACTTGGGCAGCTTACAACCCAGTGGTATGAATATCGAATTCTGTAACTTTAAGTAACTCTTGCTTTCCTTCTCTCACCATCCCTTCCCCATCCTAGTTCTCCGATCAGTCTGACTGTCCCCCTTCATTAAATTTTACCTTTGCATGCTTCCTTGTCACCTTCCCCTTGCTAACAATGATCTATTCTACATTTTTATTGATCCACTTCCCCTTTGATGTCTTGCTTTCACACCTTGTCCTTATTTATCTCTGTGTCTCCCTCTCCCCTGACTCTCAGTCTGAAGAAGGGTCCCAACCCGAAATATCACCCATTCCTCCTATCCAGATATGCTGTCTGAGCCACTGAGTTACTCCAGTATTTTGCATCTATCTTTAATGTTATTCCAAGCCTGTCTAGTCACCGACATAATGATGCTTGACAGCAGTTGAAACAAGGAACTGCAGAGGCTGGTTTGCAAAAAGGGACACAAAGTGCTAGAGTAACAGCGGGTCAGCTCTGGAGAACATGGATAGGTGACCACTTGGGTCGGGGTCCTTCTTCAGACTTAACCCTTGTGAAAGCGCAAACTACACAAGGTGCTGGAGTAACTCAATGGGTCAGGCAGCACCTCTGGAGAACATGGAGCCTTCTTCAGACTGATTGTAGTAGAAATGAACAAGTACCCCAGCTTATGGAAGGAATATTCAGAAGCCAGGTAACCGACGGAAGAAAGCTGACGGTGATGTTTTGGGTTGGGACCCATCTTCAGTTGATGCAATGTGCTTGTCAGTGGCGGTTTTAGCTTTTAGTTTTATAGACATAGTATGGAAACAGGCTGTTTAGCCCACCGAGTCCACGCAGACCAGTGATCACCCATACACTAGTTCTATCCAACACACTAAGGACAATTGACGGAAGCCAATTAGCCTACAAACCCATGTGGTCACAGGAAGAATGCACAAACTCTGTACAGACAGCACCCAAGGTCAGGATCGAACCCAGATCTCTAATGCAACAAGGCAGCAGCTCTACCGCAGTGCCACTGTGCCACCCAGCTTGTGTGAAGTTGTGCGTCTAGTCTTCGATGTATTGCAAGGCCACAATGTTTGCCTTCATCAAGCATTATAGTCCAGTGACTCCCCGACTGTAGCTACATCGATCTGCACTCCGGTCTTGGGCACCACCACAGCCCTGTGTACTACCCCTATACTGGATACCACTTCTATCCAGATACCATGGTGAAGGTCATTTTGATGCACACACAAATATATTCTATAGAACATCCTGAAAGTGTTCGCTGGGATACTATTCTTTCCTTAGAGATCCTATTAGCAATTCTTTCCTTTGAAAAGGTAAGAGGACAAAAAAGCTGGAAACATTAAGCAGGTCAGCTGTGCAGCGGTAGAGATGTTGCCCATACAGCACCAGGGACCTGGGTTCATCCCTGACTTAAGGCGCTGTCTGTTTCTATGTTCTCCCTGTGACCACATGGGTTTTCTCCAGGTGCTCCGGTTTCCTACCACACTCCAAAGACGTACAGGTCTGAAGTTTAATTGGCCTCAGCGAAAGTAAGTAAGTAAGTAAGTTTATTGGCCAAGTATTCACATACAAGGAATTTGCCTTGGTGCTCCACCCACAAGTAACAACATGACATGCAGTGACAGTTACGAATGACTCAGGAAACACTAAACATTAATAATAATAAAACATCAATGATAAAACACCATTGATCAAGCATGGTAAATTGGTGAATTGTCCCTAGTGTGTAGGATAGTGTTAGTGTACGGGGTGACCGCTGGTCGGCATGGACTCAGTGGGCCGAAGGGCCTGTTTCCGCGCTGTATCACTAACGTCTAACGTTGCTCGACAGCTCGAAAACTACGATTCACCAAAGCTACAGTTGATCTCTTTTACCTTGGATTTGATATTAAAGTAAATCTTATCTCAACAAGACCAGCATGAAAAGTAAATACTTCTTCAGAAATTGAGTGGAAAATATTCATTGACAAGGTCAGAATATCTTGGAAATGCAAAACAATAGTGCAAACAAAGAAATGAAGGTGTACAGAATGCAATAGTTTATGCATAATCTCAGTTGAAGCATAAATTCCTCCAGTACTCTTTTCTTAATTGTTTGTATCGTATAGATAATTATTGCTAGGTATAAGTTATTTTTAACTTTCAACTGTCCACCAAACTTCTCCCTCTAATCCACAATTCAGAATCCAAATTCCTCTAATTAAACAGGGAAAGTTTCAAAGGGTATTGGCCAAATGGTGCTAGTATAGATGGCCATCTTGGTTGTCATGGATGAGTTGGGCTGAAAGGCCTGTCACAAACATTGCCTTTATTCTACACCCCCCCCCCCAAATCCCACTCCATCTTCCCTCTGAATGAAGACGCCTTGTATCTCATTCCTTCCCAGTTCTGATGAATGGTTGCAGACTCAAAATATTGACTGCTTCTCTTTCCGCAGATGCTGCCTGACTTGCTGAGTTGTTCCTTTATTTGTCTCATAAATAATCTCACAATAATCCTACATGTTCAATACGGCATTCTGCACACTGTAATTTCTTGAGATATGTTAACTCAGAAGAACATTGTAACCTTCTGAGTTAATATATCTCAAGCGATCTGTGAAGATATATTCAGTTTTCCTGCATCGGACTAACATTGAGATAAGACTTTGTTTTAAATCAATGTCGGTTAGTGTGATTTTTAAAATAATAGATAAAAATAAAGTACTTTCCAGGAACTCTGGCAAGAACTTTAGTATCTAATCTCATATGTTGACAGCCGGTGTTGTAACTAATGAACAGATACCTCTCCTTTAATAAGTTTCGTGGTTATCTCTGATTGTTTTCAGCCTGTTTTTTTTGTTTTTCTGTTAATGTACAAATTGCTCACTTTGAGCATTTTATATCCCCAGATCTTGCTTGCACATTGCACTGCATTCCTCCGGTCTGGTCTTCCACTTCAGTCTGTGACGACAGCACCCGAGGAAGATATCATCACCTGTATCCTATTGTTCTTTGTTCTGTAGCATTTGTGGGCAGCGCAAGTAGAGTTGCTGCCTTACAGCGCCAGAGACCTGGATTTGATCCTGACTACGAGTGCTGTTTGTGTGGAGTTTGCACGTTCGCCCTGTGACCTCGAGTGTTTTCTCCAGTTTCCTCCCACTTTCCACAGACGTACAGATTTGTAGGTTAACAGGCCTCTCTACATTGCCCCTGTGTAGGATAGAACCAGTGTCGGGGTGGCTTTTGGTCGGCGCAGGCTTGGTAGACCGAAACTAAACTAAACTAAACATGCAGGCAGAAATTAGTTCTACTTAGCATCATGTTTGGCATGGACTTTGTGGGCCGATGGTTCTGCTCCTTTGCTGTACTGCTCTTTGTTCTATCAGTAAGAGAAAACAACAAGTAATTTGTTAAGTAGAAACAAAGGGGTGGAAGATTGCAACCTTCATGTGGTCTGCCCTGTTTCGACGAATGCAATCAACCTGGCGTGCACAATCAAATAGAACAAATTGTCCTACAACTTTAGGCTGTGCACGACATTCGCAAGAAGAAGAAGAAGAAACAAAGAACTGCAATGCTGAATGATACCAAAGATAGACACAAAATACTGGAGTAACACAGCGGGTCAGGCAGCATCTCTGGAGAAAAAGGACAGGTGGCGTTTTCGATCAGGATCCTTTTTACCGACTCGAAATGTCACCCATTCTTTTCTCCAGAGATGCTGCCTGGCCCGCTGAGTGGGTCCAGCACTTTGTGTCTATCTTTAGTAATTTGTTCCGTTTTCCATTTCTTTGGGTGGCTTGAGGTCCACCAATGAATCCCAAATGTTGCACCGTGCAAAGCCACAAGCTTGGAGACAGCTGGGAATTGTATGCTAAAGTTTGCATGATTCTGGCAAACAACCATTTCACAAGCCATTGAGTACTGTACCTTAAGCTGGCTGCAACACATTTACATAGACAACACATAATATAAATATAAGCTAAACCTAATATAATGCTTTGCATTCAGACAGGTCCTGATCACCCTTTTAGCATTTAAAGGATGCAGAGATTAATGTCTGTGGCACAGTTGGTAGAGCTGCTGCCTCACAGCTCCAGTGACCTAGGTTCAAGCCAGACCTTCAGTGCCCTGTGTGTGGAGTTTGCACGTTCTCCCTATGTAGGTTTTCTCCGGGTATTCTGATTTCCTCCCATATCTCAAAAATGGGCCGGTGGGTTGCTGTAGATTATACAAAGTGCTGGGTTAACTCAGAGGTCAGGCAGCATCAGACGAAAGGTCCCATCCCGTCTTGAAACGTCACCTATCCATCTTCTCCAGAGATGCGGCATGACCCGCTGAGTTACTCCGGAGGTTGTATCTTATTTTGGTAAACCAGCATCTACAGTTCCTTCTATCGACACTGTAAATTGCCCCTCATGCGCAGCTGAATGCCACAAAGAGTGGTTGGTGGGAACGTGGGGAGAATAAATGTGATTAGTATAGAGTACCACGGTACAATGTACATGGGTGCTTGAATTTTGGCTTGGATTCGATGGGCCGAAGGGCTTGTATTCGCTGCACGTTCATCATTCAAGAACGCTGTTCATCTCATCTGCTATTCACAAACACTTCACGGAGGCAGCAGAATCCATTTACTGAACTGCACCCAGGTTTGATCATCCAATATCATCCCTGCCAAATAGGCAGTTGTGAGCACAAATAACAGGTTCTGTGCCAAAGGACACCTGCTATTCTGGTCTCCTGGGCAACAAACACAACTCATTCTGCTGCCGATGTGTAGCTCTTCTTCCCAAAGACTGACTCTCCCATTTGGAAATTATTCTGCTACTTAGTTTGCCAAGGCATTCTTCCATCTGGAACCAAATCATCCCACATATAATATTGTGTCAAGTGAGAGTTAATATGATTTCCACTAAAGGCAGGTTATGGCATTCCACAGGCTATGTTACCACCATGCCTCACCTGGGTACGCATCGCGACTGTGCGATGGGTTCAAGCTTACTGAAGCCGCCAGATCTAATCTACAGACACTGCCTTAGATCATAAGATCATAAGTGATAGGAGCAGAATTAGGCCATTCGGCCCACCAAGTCTACTCCCTCATTCAATCATGGCTGATCTATCTCTCCCTCCTAACCCCATTCTCCTGCCTTCTCCCCATAACACCTGACTCCTTGGTGGATCCAATGGTTCAGATGCTTTATTGTCACTCACTCTGAACTGCACATTTCCGCTACCACCACAGCATATCCCGTGATCAATGTAACAACTTGGAGGATCTCTTAAAATAGAGTGCAATATCATCTTGCATGGTAACATTAAAGTATTCCGAGTTTAGAAGGTATTCCCTCCCAGGTGGGAAATGAAATCTGCATCATGTGCCTCTCCCACTTTTGAAGTGATGATCGAAAGAGTCACAGAGTCATACAGCACGGAAACAGACCGTTTGGCCCATCTCGTCCATGCTGACCAAGATGCCCTATCTAATTAGTCCCATTTGACGGGATTTGGCCCATATCCCTCCATGTCTTGGATCCCCCTTTCGGACCCATGTACCTATTCAAACGCATTTTAAATACTTTTATACCTCCTCTGGCGGCTAGTTCCACATACCCACCAACCTCTGAGTGAGAATGTTGCCCCTCAGGTTCATATTGAATCTTACCCCTTTCACCATAAACATATGTCCTCTTGTTTTTGATTCACCTACAGTACGCTGGATAAAAGACTCTATGCATTTACCCAGCCTATTCCTCTCACGACTTTACTCACGTCTACTAGAGTCCTAGCAACATTCTCGTAAATCTTCCCTGCACTCTTTCCAGCAGGAGAATGAAGACTCAAGAGTCAAGAGTGTTGAATTATCATATCTACCGATGTCGGAACAATGAAATTCTTACTTGCAGCAGCATAACATGTGTGCAAACGCAATACTCATAGGTAATATATAATAAACAGCAAAATCAATAAATAATTAAAGCTTCAAAACGAATGAAAAATAGCCTGCGGTACAAAGTGCAACCAAAGACAGTCCATAGTTCCTGCTTTAGTTCGTGTTTTGTAGTGTTCAAGCGCCTGATGGTTGTTGGCTGTGCTTACAGGTACATCTGTAATAAAAGATAGATGGTGTACCAAGTATACTGGGTAACACTTTCCAGTTGCTAGTAAGTTGTGGACTGTTGGATGGATGCAACCTTTACTCTTTAATTAAATTCCAAAATGCCCTTGCGGACCAGATATTTTATTCAACATGAAGTTAACCCTTCGTTGTTTTCAAAGCAGGTGCCAGCAGATCGGTCAGTTGCAATGCAACCTTGCCCAAACTAATTATCATCAGAGGCACAAAAGTACATTTCGCAGAATTCCAGCAGCACTTTGTTTAACAATCCAGGATTGCTGAATGCACTCGTTCACATGCAGGTGCACCACCGATTTTCTGGCAACTGGCAGTCCTTTAATCCGGACACAATTACGAGAGTGCGCTTGAAATCCCCCCCTGGAAGTCCCCTTGAAAATGTGGCGCTCAGGCCGGATGTGGCAGCCCTTTCGCGACCTTCTACGGCCAATCAGTGGGTTAAATTTGTCCCCTGCAACCAGGGCTCTGGAACTTTGGCCCAACCGGAGCCGGCAGATCCGTTCCCCTCGCCGATGCCCGAGGCCGAATTTGCGGGCTGGTGTCTCGGCCCCACCGGCGACCGAGGCGGGCCGTTCCAGCACCGTTGGACTCCTCTCGGAGGCCGTGACCTGTGTTGGTCCAACAAGACAGATAATCCAGAATGGTTCTGGAACCAAAGGTGCCGGAATATTGGTGGTGGAGCTGTACCGTAAAGTATGGTTCTAAAATCATCTTGTATCATAGAACATAGAACAGCACAGCACGCAAATAGGTATTTCATACAACAAGGGTCATAATCAACATGATGCCAAGTTAAACTAATCTCCTCTGCCTGCAGGTGATCCATATCCCTCCATATCCAAGTGCCTATCTGGAAGCCTCTTAAATGCCACTATCGTGTCTGCCTTTATCATTACCCCAGGCAGCATATCCCATGCATCCAACACTCTCTGTGTAAAAAAAACTTGCCCCACACTAATTTTTGCCTCTCTCCCCTTAGAACTATGTCCTCTAGTCTATGACATTTCCACTCTAGGTAAAGAATTCTGACCCTACCTATGCCCTTCATATTTGATAAATATCTATCAGGTCTCCCTTTGGCCTCTGACACACCAGAGAAAACTATCTGAATTTGTCCATCCGCCCATTACTAATACCCTTTATTCGAGGCAGCATTCTGGTAAACCTCTTCTGCACCCTCTCCAAAGCCTCCACATCCTTCCTGAAATGGGGTGACCAGAACTGCACATGACATTGCAATTGCACACAACACTCCTTTTAAAGAGAAGGAGTCCATCAGTCTGAAGAAGGGTCCCGACCCGAAACGTCACCTGTCCTCAATGTTCTCAAGGGACGCTGCCTGGCCCTCTGAGTGACTCTTTGTGACCACTCCTTTTAACAAAGCAATCCATTCCTTGGATTAAAGGCATAGCGTGTTACTGTCAATGTGACATATTCTCCCCTGCCCTGAAAGATTCTGTTGGATGAGAAACCAACACTTTTAGATTTGCCAGAGAAAAAATACCAGATAAATTATTTTCAATGATTTGACAGGCGTCGTGTTACAGTGGAATTTGTTCCCCGACAACACTAAATGCCTGCGGTTATACAAGGCTCCATATTACTTCTCCGTTTACCACCTTTTGCTGACGGGCTGCCTTATTTTTCTCTTGGATTATTTGCCCTCGTTACTTCAGTGTTGGATCAGCCCAGTAACAAATACCATGGCTGTCATTTCAGCTTAATTTCGTACCCAAGTAAAAGTGCACACATTGGCACTAACATTTCTCTTTGAATGCTAAAGAGAGCTGGCAGCGCAGTGATGCAGCGGGTAGAGCTGCTGCCTCACACCGTGGCACAGGCCCCAGTTCGATCCTGATCTCGGGTGCTGTCTGTGTGGAGTTTGTACGTTCTCCCTGTGACCGCGAGGGTTTTCTCCGGGTGCTCTGGTTTCCTCCCACATCCCAGATTTCTGTGGGTTTGTAGGTTAATTGTCCTTTTACCCCAAGTGCCTAGGGAGTGGATGAGTGGGAGTGGGTTAACATAGAACTAGTGTGAACGGGTGATTGGTGGTCAGAGTGGACTCGATGGGCCGAAGGGCCTGTTTCCAAGCTGGAATTCTAAACTAAGCAAAACAAAAAAGCCAACTACAACCCTGCCTCTGATCTCTGTACACGCAAGGAACTGCAGATGCTGGAATATTGAGAAAACACAAGAGTACTGGAGGATCAGGTAGCATCTGTGGAGGGAAGTTTCCCAAAATGTCACTTGCCCATTCCACCCACAGATGCTGCCTGACCCGCTGAGTTCTTCCAGCACTTTGTATTTTTCTTTTGTTCCCTGTCTTGTGCGGTTGTTAAGTAAGGCTTGCTCCACGCTTGCGAGGCGGTTACGTGATTGGAATTGGAGGGGCAAAGGGTTGTTGAATGAAAGGGAAGCAATGTGGTGCAAAGGGGTGGTCTTGTGCCTTTCTGAATGTGACTGAAACTGGAGGATTGGGAGAGCGAGTTACGTAACGCCGGGGCAGAGATAGTCTTTCGTCTGGCTCCTCAAATAAAGGTTGGATGACCTTCAAATAAATTAGTTACCTGGCAACCTGGACATTGAAGGGAACATGTGCTACTTATTCCGTTTCAGTCCATGAGAGTTCAGTGCTTGTGACAGGAACTGGAGCAGCCTGAGCTGGCTATAACAACTACAGCAATGGAATCAGCCCTTCAAAAGGGCTTTGTGAATGTTACTGCAGTTTAACAGCACACCAGGCAGTCTCTTGCGATCCATTTAATACACAGTGGATTAAATACACTGTGTAACTTTACCTAGAGTCCATGTGTTCATCTTCTGCAAAACACATTTCCACTGTCTTTTTGGGGTGATTTTTGTTTATTTTAGTCTGGATAAGTAAAAACAGATAGAAAGTGACCACGGACACAAAACGCCGAGTCTGAAGAAGGGTCTCGACCCGAAATGTCACCCATTCCTTCTCTCCAGAGAAGCTGCATGCCCCGCTGAGTTACTCCAGCATTTTGTGTCTATCTTCGATTTAAACCAGCATCTGCAGTTCTTTCCTACGACAAAGAAAGTGACCACATTCTTTAGCTGCTGTTTATTCTCTCTAATCTTTGGATCACAAGGTTAGCTCTGCCATTGTAACAACACCTTGCCCTCATTTAACGTATCAACATTTCATTGGACACTTTGTGGGAGGATTGTTAGTGATAATTTGACAGCAAGCCTGATGATCAAAAAGTTGACCTCAGAGTTTTGAAAGGGAAGAGAGAAATTGAAAGGTGGATAGGCTTTCGAGAGAAAATCGCAGTGCCTGGGGTCCAGGCAGTGAGATGCATGGCTAACATTTGGAAGCAATTAAAGTCAGCAATACCACAGCTCAGAATTGGAGAATGGTGGAGATATTGATGGGCAGTGCCCAGTACATCACAGGTACTGAACTCGGGATCTATGGAAGCGCCTTCTGAAAAAGGGAACCTATGTCACTTAAGACCCACACCACCCTGGCCACGCTCTCATCTCGCTGCTATCATCGGGAAGAAGGATGCTCCGGTTTCCTCCCACACTCCAAAGACGTGCTGGATTGTACATTAATCGGCTTAAGTAACAGTTGCAAAATTGTCCCTCGTGTGTAGGATAGTGTTAGTGTATAGGGTGCTCGCTGGTCGGCATCGACTCGTTGGGCCGAAAGGCCTGTCTCCATGCTGTAACTCAAACGTCCAGAGTCTGAAGAAAAATAGAACAATAACAAAAGCAGTTATTAAAAATAAAAATAGTTATCGATGATAAATGAAAAAAAGTATAGTATATTAAATTATTATACTAACCATCCCTGTACCTTTGAATCTGCATTCAATTTTCATTTCCTACTGGCTATTCCTTCCTAGAGTTAAGTCATTTTAATTTGGATCTGCGAATTTTTATGCAAATACATTTAAATTGGAACTTATTGGCATTTAGGATTCTTGAATTGTCAAAGTAATTCATCAGATGAAGTCCTCTACGCCAATGACCCTTGGAATACAACAGAAGCAGTTGGTTCCATTCATGTGCAAATGTGATTGATTACTTTCCGAAAACAACATTTTGGGACAGGCTTATGAATAATTTGAGATGTGATGGAAATCTTTGATTCTCCAAGGCTTCCGCCTCTAGGGTTTTCCTTCAGTCATTTCTCCACCTATCATGGTCTAAATGATCATTGTCTAAATCATAAAATTTTGCACCACCTTTTTCCCCAAGCTGGGAGAGTCAGAACTGGAAGACAACAGGTTTGAAGTGAGAGGAAAGATTTAGAACATATAGAACAGCACAGGAATAGGCCCTTCACCTCACTATGCCAAACACAATGCCAAGACCAACTCTTAATCTGCCTGCACATAATCCAGGAGGAATGGAGGAATTCATATCCCACCATTCCCTGCATATCCATGTGCTGTAAATGGATTGATTGTAATCATGTATTGTCTTTCTGCTGACTGGTTAGCACGCAACATAAAGCTTTTCACTGTGCCTTGGTATACGTGACAATAAACAAAACTAAAACTGAAACTGAACTGACGCTCCAAAAATCTCTAAAATGCCACTATCGTATCTGCCTCTACCACAAACAGGGGCAGCGCGTTCCAGAAATCCGCTACATACTGTGTGAAAAACGTGTCCCGTTCATCTCCCGTTGCCTCTCTCACCTTAAAGCGATGCCTTCTAGTTTTTGATATTCCAATCTCGTTAATAGGAACTTGAGGGGCAACTTGTTAACTCAGCATATGTTGGGTATATGGAACGAGTAGCCAGAAGAGGTAGTTGAGGCAGGCATTATAACAACATTTAAGAGACATTTGGACCAGTACATGGATAGGAAAGGTTAAAAGGGATATGAGCCAAATGTGAGCAAATGGAACTCGCATAGGAGGAGTATCTTGGTTGGCATGGAAGAGATGGGCTGAAGGGCCTGTTTTTGTGCTGTATGACTCATTGAATGGAGGTTGTTTGGCAAAACGGTCCTGTATCACCTCTCTGAAGCACCCACCTATGAGTTCAGTTCCACTGTCAGTTTTATCCCCCATTGAAGATTTTGTTCTGCTTTGAAATTTACCAGTTTCACTTACTCTTTTGCTCAATGGATTTGGATCATAAGGTTTTACTGTGTAAATATAATTCCTTATCTCTCGGCGGTTCTTTCTGTCGATTATTTTTAATCTCTCTCTGATTACTGTCCGCCTTTTCTACTCTGCAAAATACCCTCCTTTTTTATACATTAAATCTATTTATTAAATATCCCCTGAACATGCCATATGTTAATGCTGTCTGAATTAGCTACAAGGAGAGAATGGGCAAACTTGGATTGTTTGCTCTGGAGTGTCAGTGGTTATGGAAAGACCCTCAAGAAATATATTAAATTACGAGAGCTAATTATAATGCATAGAGTGATATAGCATGGAAACAGGCCATTCGGCCCAACTTGTCCACACCAACCAACATGTTCCATCTGCGCTAATCCCACCTACCTACCTAGCTTTGGCCTATATCCCTCTAAACCTATCCTACCCATGTACTGTCCAAATATTTTTTAAATGTTGCATTAGTGCCTGCCTCAACTACCTCTTCTGGCGGCTTGTTCCATACCTACCATCCTTTGTGTAAAAAAGGTCTCCCTCAGGTTCCTGTTAAATCGTTCCCCTCTCACCTTAAACCCATGTTCCCTGGTTCTCGATTCCCCTACGCTAGGGTAAAGGATTCTGTGCGTCTACCCGATCTAGTCCTCTCATGATTTTATACGCCTCAATAAGATCACCCTCATCCTCCTGCGCTCCAGGGAATACTTTCCAGCCCTGCCTAACCTCTCCCTATAGTTACGGCTCTCGAGTCTCGGCAACATCCTGGTAAATCTTTTCTGCATCCCTTTCAGCCTCACAACTCTTTTTCTTCTAATTTTCAGTTTGCTTAGATGTGGTTTGGCACAATTAGGTCTGTTTATCTAGTTTATCTCTCCCCTCTGTTTTGAAAAAGTTGCAACATTTGATAGATTAATTGCAATGTTAATCAACAACTCAATTTTCATTGTGTTACATGGATGGGACAGGTTTAGAGGGATATGGGCCAAACGCAGGCAGGTGGGACTAGTGTGGATGGAACATGTTGGTCGGTGTGGGCAGGTTGGGCCGCAAGGCCTGTTTCCACGTTGTATGACTCTATGACATACCTACAATAGTTTTTGGCCTTCTTTTGGTCTCCAGCAGTTCCTTGAGAGTTGGTTAGAGAGTGAGAGGGAGTAATCAGGACATTCCGTTCCACTGGAGACACAAGAACTGCAGACGTTGGAAACTTGAGAAAACTACAAAGCGCTGTTTTGTTTAATTTAGTTTGGTTTAGTTCAATTTTTTGTCATGTGAAACTGAAAAACAAACATTGTGCAGTGAATAGCTTTTTTGTTGCGTGCTATCAAGTCAGGTGAAAGGCTATACAGGATTATAATCAAGTCATCCACAGTGTACAGTTACAGGATAAAGGGAATAATATATAATGAATGAGAGGTCAGGGCCGCTCTCTAGTTGGTGAGAGGATGGTTTAGTTGTTTGATAACAGTTGGGAAGAAACTATCTATGAATCTGGAACTCTGAAGGCCAGGAAGCATTTGTGGAGGGAATGGACAGATGACGTTTGGGACAAGACTGACTCCAATTTCACAATGTAATGTCCACAGAATTAATTAGCGATTGCCTGTCACTTTGGAACAAAGGATATGTTGGAGACAAAGGATGGCCTATGGTAATGTGACACAACGAAAATTACCTTGTTGATTATTCATTGCAATTAATCCGTATCAAATGTGACCCTTTCAAAACAGGGAGAGATGACCCAGATAAGCACCCCCGAACTACAACAAAGTGAATTGAACAAGGGTCAGGGTTCAGTCTGAAGAAGGGCCTCGACCCGAAACGCCGGTTGTCCATTCTCTCCAGAGATGCTTCCTGGCCACCGAGTTTAGTTTAGTTTAGAGATACGGCAGGGAAACAGGCCCTTCGGCCCACCGAGACCACACCGACCAGCGATCCCTGCACATTAACATTATCCTACACACTCTAGGGACCATTTACAATTATGCCAAGCCAATTAACCTACAAACCTGTACGTCTTTAGAGTGTGTGAGGAAACCCCGGGGAAATCCCACGCAGGTCATGGGGAGAATGTACGAACTCCGTACAGACAGCACTCGTAGTCAGGATCGAACCTGGGTCTCTGGCAATGTAAGGCAGCAACTCTACCACAGCGCCCCGATGCCACCTCTCCAGTTCATCCAATGGATTGTTTCAATTCCTTTTAAGAACCCCGATTCTCTTCCTATCCACCTACACTAGGGGGAGTTTGCAGTAGTCCATTCACTTAACAATCACCACATACATGGGATGTGAGAACAAACTGGAGTGAAATCCACTGGGTACGGAGAGAATGTACAAACTGCACAGGAACAAGACCAGGGGTGGGAATCGAACCTGGGGTACTGGAGCAGTGAGTGAGGGCCGTACTACCTGGAGCACCGCTGTGCCACCCATTGATAGGCACATGCATCTGAATTCATTTCCAATCACTTGTTTAAGTGACACAAAGATGAAGTGTCAATACATGCAAAACACAAAGTGTAGGAGGAACTCAGTGGGTCAGGCAGCATCTGTGGGGGGAAATGGACGTTTCGGGTCTGAAGATGGTTGGTCCCTTCCCTCCACAGATGCTGCCTGACCCGCTGAGTTCCTCCAGCGCTTTGCTGTTTGCTCAAAACTCCAGCACCCGCAGGCGTCTAGTGTAACTTACAACATATGTTCCTGATTTCCAGGAAAGCTATTCTGTCCAAAGAATGTTGTAACGATATGGGAGCCACAGGCAGAAGTCAGCGTGGGGGAGGGATGGAGTTAAAGTGGTAGGCAACAGGGAGCTGAGTGCACTTTGGCACTGAATACAGATGCTCTGCAAAGCAGTTATAGAACATAGAGCAGCACAGCACAGGAACAGGCCCTTCGGCCCGCAATGTCTGTGCTGAACATGATGCCAAGGTAAACTAATCTCCTCCGCTCGCACATAATCCATATCCCTCCATTCCCTGCATATCAATATGCCCATCCAAAAAATTCTTAAACAGCACCATCGTATCTGCCTCCACCACCAGCCATGAATCCCAGTCTGCTGTGGTAGGCACGAGAAAGGAAACACAGGCAGATGTGACTAGTGTAGATGGGGCATGTTCGGCATGGGCAAGTTGGGCCGAAGGGCCTGTTTCCACATTGTACGACTTTATGACTCTATGAAAGACATTTCTAAATCTTTGCTGACCACAGGCGAGGCACCAGATCACTGGAGAGCAACAAATATTCAAGAAGCAGGGATAAACCAGCGAATTAAAGGCCAGTAAATTGAACATCAAGTGCACAGAACATCTTGAAAGCATTGATTAGGGCCAATCAAGGAGGCACGGTGGCGCAGTGGTAGAGGTTCTGCCTTACAGCACCAGAGACCTGGGTTCAATACTGACTACGGGTGCTGTCTATATGGAGTTTGTACATTCTTTCTGTGACCTTCGTGAACTCTGGTTTCCTCCCTCCCATATTCCAAAGACGTACAGGTTTGTAGGGTAATTAATTTGGTAAAATTGTACATTTTCCCTCGTGTGAAGGATAGTGTTATGCCCCTGTCCCACTTAGGACCCCGGAACGGAAACCTCTGGAGACTTTGCGCCCCACCCAAGGTTTCTGTGAGGTTCCCGAAGGTTTTTGTCAGTCTCCCTAATGGTCGAAAGTGGTTTCCGCTTCTTCTATGTTCTGGCGATTATTTCAAAAAATTCAAAGCCGGCCGCGACTAAATATAGGTTGCCGTTTTAAAAATCGGTAATTTTTTAGTCGAAGCCGGTTGCGATGCTAGTTGATGGTGGTTGCCGGAGGTTGCAGGTAGTGGAAGGTAAGACCTTTTTTTCACCCAGTTTTATTCCACCAGGGAGGTTTTACCTTTTAAAAATAAAAGGATTTTCTACAAAATTTGGATTCATTCAAAAGGCCTTAAGGCCACAGGTTCCCCACCCCTGGACTGGTCCAAAATTCAAGACCCAGGGAAATGAGGGCAATCTTGCAAATTGGATCTGAAACTGGCTTGTTGATAGGAGGCAGAGAATGGTACTCTAGTTTAGTTTAGTTCGGAGAAACATGCCCTTCGGCCAACCATCGATCCGCACACATTAATACTATCCCCCACACACTAGGTACATTTTTTACAATTTTACCAAGCCAATTAACCAACAAACCTGTACATCTTTGGAGTGTGTGAGGAAACCGGAGTTCCCGGGGAAAGCACTCACGCACGTCATGGGGAGAACGTACAAACTCCTTACGGATTGCACAAGTTGTCAGGATCGAACCTGGGTCTCTGGTGCTGTACTTTACCACTGCATCAACATTCCGCTCTGAAGTCAAAAGGTGTTTTTTTTGCAATTGGAAGCCTTTTGGCCAACTGTTGGTTAAATACATGAACAATTTGTTTGTCTCACTCTTCCTGGGAGTGCTGTTGATTTCCAAGAGCTACCCTGACTGGTGCCCCTTCACCACTCACGCAGATGGATGGGAATGCAGGAGGCGTGAAGAAGTCTGCAGACGACGTGGAAATGGCTGGTGTTGTGCCAAATCACAAAAATAGTCTACAAATGCAGAAAGATGTCGATCAATTGGTAAAGCAGGCAAATAAATGGCAGATGGAATTTAATGTTAGAAAAAAAAATCAGGTTACATTTTGGAAGGATGAATAAGATTGGGACAGACACAATTAATGGTAGGACCCGAGGATGCAGATGAAAAGTCCAAATATTCCTGAAGACAGCAACACAGGCTGTTCAGAGGGCGTTTTTTTCAGAGGGATATTTGTTTTCATTAGTTGGGGCATTTTTTTCAGAGGGATATTTGTTTTCATTAGTTGGGGCATGAAGTGTAGGAATAAGGTTATTGATGCAATTGCATGCTTTGTTTAGGGGCAGCCAGGGGGCGGGGCCCAGAATGTTTTTGAATGGAAGGGCCGCGCCCTCGCCTCTGATTGGTCGGGCGGGACAGAAATGGATACAAGGGAGGGGTGGATGTTGCAAATGTGTGTGTAACCATAATCTTTGGTAACCACTAGTGTGTGTGAGCATCGTCGCCTGTGAAGGCTGGGTCTGTACCCAGTCTGTGTATGTAACCAGTATGTGTGCCCAGTGTATGTAACAATCGCGTGTGAAAGCCGTGGCTGTAACCGGTCTCTGTTTAGCTCGCATGGAATCATCGCGTGTGAAAGCTCTGTAAATGGTGTGTGTAGCCGTTGTGAGTGTAACCCGTGTGTATATATAGTGTGAGTGTGTAGCCACTTTGTGTGTGTGTGTGTGTGTGTAGCCACTGCTTATGTAACCCGTCTGCGTGCACCAGCCTGTTTGTGAGTGCAGCTTCCGTTTGTGCATCAGTCTGTGTGTGTGTGTGTGTAGCCCCGTGTACCCACGCTCCGATGGCAGGCTGCGCTCTCCGCCAGCCGCTGCCTCTGCTCTTGCTGCCGGGCCGCTCCCTCATCTGCTGCGCCCGGCTCCGCTCCACCGCCGCCGCCCCCAAGCAGAAGGAAGAAGCGGCGGCGGCGGACAACGCCGAGGCCCGGGCTCGGGGCCAGGCTCAGCGCCGCTTGCGCGACGTCCCGCGGCCGCCACCGGCACCGGCCCGGATGCCGGACTTCAGCAACTCCCGAGAAGCGTATCGCAGCAAGACCAGCGCCCAGCTGCTCCGAAGCCTGCTCGTCTTTCGCCTCTGCTCCTACGACCTGCTGGTGGACAGGCACAAGGAGGTGGGTGGGTGGAGATGGGAAAGGAGGGAGATGGAGGGAGGTAATGTCGGTGGGGAGGGAGGGAAGTGATTGAAGAGGGAGCTATGTAGGGGGTTGGGGAGGGATGGGAGGTGGGGAGGGAGGGAAGGTGATTGAAGAGGGAGCTATGTAGGGGGTTGGGGAGGGATGGGAGGGAGGAGAGGAGGTTGTTGCCTCAACATGTGTGCGCTGGGCACAGAGACGTTGGGCCCCCCTGGCCTGAGCTCTATAATCTTTGGACTGGAATGTTGCTCCACTCTTCCAGGAAGCGCTCTTGATCAAAGAGCTCTTTGCTCATGATTTCCGAGAGAAGTACAGCCTCTCCCCGCCCATATCCCCTGCCGGGATGCCGCCTCTCCAGCACAGCGCCCCTCTCCTTGGACAAACTCCTCCCTCAGCTGATCCTGGGCGTCAGCGTCCTACCCATGTTCTCCAGAGATGCTGCCTGGATTACTTCAGCTTTTTGTGTCTAGCTTCGGTTTGAACCGACTGCTGCAGTTCCTTCCTACACATGAATGCTGGTCGGTTCTATTGCACTCTGGATGGAAATTTGCATTTTGCAATTTTTTTAACTTGGGTTTTCATGCAACGCCAAAATGGCAAGAATTGAAAGGAAAAAAGATAAAGGGGGAAATGGCATAGAAAGGGCAACAGTGAATCCATTCTTGCATGTCAAAGTGGACCCTGATCAGAAAATACACAGGACTCTGATCCCAGTGTAAGTGTATTTATGAAAGTATTATGCATATTAGCTGCAATTAAACCACACAACCATTTTTATTGTTTTCTCGCCTTGGTCTGATTGCATTGGAATGCACATTATTTAAAACAATCCCAAACTGAACAGAAAAATAGGAGCTGCAGATGCTATGATCCTGAGCAAAACACAAAAAGCTGGAGGAACTCAGCAGGTCAGGCAGCATCTGTGGGGGAATGGATAGGCAACTCTTGGGTCAGGGCCCTACTTTGTATTCTGAACATTGAAGTATGTCAAAAGAAGACAAAAATGCTGGAGAAACTCAGCGGGTGAGGCAGCATCTATGGAGTCTCGACCCGAAACGTCACCTATTCCTTCACTCCATAGATGCTGCCTCACCCGCTGAGTTTCTCCAGCATATTTGTCTACCTTCGATTATTCCGGCATTTGCAGTTGTTTCTTAAACATTGAAGTATGTCATTTTTTCCGGGACTGATACCATCTGCAGTTCCTTCCTACACATGAACGCTGGTCGGTTCTATTGCACTCTGGATGAGAATTTGCATTTACAATTTTTTAAATTTGGGTTTTCATGCAATGCCAAAATGGCAAGGATTGAAAGGAAAAAGATAAGGGGATTCATTAAAATCATGTGCAGAATACTTTCCCTAAGATCTGGTTGATTTTTAGCTTCCATTGAGGTGCAAATTTGAAAGATTTTAAATCCCTCATATAAATCCTACTTTTTTTTTCCCTCTGGAGCATAAAGTGTGATCACATTGGAGACTCTGAAGAAGGATCCCGACCCAAAATGTCACCTATCCATGTTCTCCAGGGATACTCTCACCTGCTGAATTACTCCAGCACTTTTTTTTTTTTTTTTTTGGCAACCAGCAACTGCAGTTCCTTGTATCCATATTGGAGTATTTGTTTGGGTTGTGTCGGGTGAATTCCTTCATCGTTCCACAATGTATTGGTTTATTGTTGCAGCTGATCAGTCTGAGTCGGGCCTTGCTGGGGAGATCGCTCTTCAGGAAGCTGATGAAGATGACCTTTTATGGACAGTTTGTGGCAGGGGAGGATCAAGACGACATCAAACCCTTGATTCGTGGCAATCGTGCATTTGGAGTGGGCTCCATCCTTGATTATAGTGTGGAGGATGACTTGACCCAAGAGGAAGCGGAGACGAAAGAAATGGAGTAAGTTGGGTTCACATTGCATTTGACCAGCTGGGGATAGGAAACATGCTTGAGGGCAGAAGGTGCGTGGTGTTTTGGGGATATTGCTTAACTTGTTACTCTGAATCCTGCTTCCCAATTGACCGCTCTCTTCAGGACAATGGAAATTTACAGCACACTGCCTGAAACAAATCTCTTTGCAGCTTTTAACTGAGTCAGTGGCACTCCCTCCAAAGTTGCTGTGAGATTTTGCTATCTTAGGACTCCGCATGCTCAATCTTTGTCTCCTTAGACTCCCCATGCTTGACGTTTCTCCTCTGACTTCACATACTTTTTCTTCTTCTTGGACTCTGCACACTCAGTTTTTCTCATCAAGTTTCACACGCTCGATCTCCATTCTGGCTCCACACGCTCGGTCGTCCTGATGAAATGAGTCCTGATGAAGGCACAGGCAGACATAGTGATTAGCCAGACTGCTACAGCACGTCACGCAGAAGCATTATTCCCTTCCATGTAATTGCTTTCCAGGAGCCACACATCTGAGACTGGAAATTACAGAGTCCATAGTTTCCACGTTCAGTCGTGAGTTTCTCAGTAGATTTGTCTTTGTATCTGTCTTTGTATCCTTCATTCCTCTTTTTTTTTTTTTTTTTTTTTTTTTTATCAAAAAATTAATTCAATTATTAAAAATAATATTTACATTACAATAAAACAAGCCAGAACCCACCACCATAATACAATACAAACATGTATCCATAATAAACTACTATACAACTATGATACAATCCTTATTGAGGATACATTCAACACCCTGCGGAGCCCAGCAGTCCCGGAACTCCCTCAGGGTGCCCGTAGACAGGGCGTATTCCCTTTCTAATCCCACCCGGGCACGGACATAACCCCGGAAAAGGGGCAGGCAGCTGGCTCGGGTAGAGCCCTCCACCGTCTGGCGCCGTGACTCGCGGATGGCCAGCTTGGCCAGGCCCAGGAGCAACCCAACCAGGACATCTTCAGCCCTACCCTCTCCCCTACGCACAGGATCCTTCATTCCTCTTGGGTGGAATGGGTGAAAACTTGATACTGTTTGTTAGGCATTGTGGCCTTACGCAGTGAGTATGACCTCCAATTAGTGCCCTTGAGGTGTGTTGCTGTATTTGATAGCCAATTTTGAAAGGAAAGTCACAGTGAAGGGTTGATTACGACAGCTGGCTCCTTTACGACTGGTTTCAAAATAGAAGCAAAACTCTGCGTACGAGTCTTATGTTCTGGTGTGTGTTACATTTGTGCAAAGTGAATCTCCACCTGCAGTTCGTCTGCCGTCTGATTCTTCTTCTTGCATATGGCGTGCACAGCCTAAAGTTGTAGGTCAACTTGTTCTAATTGATCTTTTTGTTTGTGCACGTCGGGTTGATTGCATTAGTCGAAACAGGGTGGAGCACGTGAAGGTTGCCATCTCCCACCCCGCCGTCTGATTGATCAGTGGTTAAACTGTGCAGATAAGGGCACACAGGCAACTGCAGATGCTGGAATCTTGTGTCGAACACACAATGCGTGAATATCTGAACTGGTCAAGCAGCATCTCTGGAGGACATGGATAGGCGACCTTTTGGGTCGGGACTTTTCTTCAGACTGTGTGTAGTTGGGTTGCACCTTTAGCCATTTTGAATGGCTGCTTTTATGGGAATTTATCCCACAAAGTCTTTGTTCCGTTTTCATTTAAATCGAGTTAATCCTCGATTACAGTAATATGGTGTATTTCATCAAGCCTCTGGCTGCCTACAAACAGCTGTGTTTTCCTCGTTCAAGAATGTGCAACGTAACAATTAAGGATGTGAACAGATTTTGTGTGATGTCTATCTGAATGGCCTCCTCCTGCACCTATTTTCTATGTTTCTATGATGGTGTGAATCATGTAAATGTTTATTTGAATCTCAAACAGAGCTGAAGTGAAAACAGGTTATTGAGGCCTTAATGGGAAAATGCAGTCACTTTCTAACTGGTTCCTATCTTTCCCAGACCATCTCATTTGGAAATGGAAAACAGTTCAGACCTCGACAGAGTAAAGTAATGCTCGTCTGGTCCAGCTATCTTTCTGAAATTGTGCACCTTCACAGCAGCAGGTGGCAAGGACAAGGAGAAGGGATTCTTTTGGAAAGAAGTTAAATAAAATCACAAGCAATCGGGAAAGGGGGGAAAAGGTTGATGCACAAGGGTAGGAACAGAAGGCATGGCTGAATTACCTGGATGAGATAACCACTAGGAAAGGCATACTTTCCAGCAATCCAGCGTTGAAAGGCATATGGATATGGAGGGATATGGATCACGTGCAGGCAGATGAGATCAGTTGATCTTGGCAGCATCTTCAGTACAGACATTGTGGGCCGAAGGGCCTGTTCCTGTGCTGCACTGTTTTATATTCTCTGATACGACTTCCAATGTTGGCTCTGCGCATCCAGCATCCAATATGGAAAGTCCTAATCCCACTAGCGCCTCCAGGCACCGTGAGCTTTAGTTGTGGTAATTATGTGATATTGATTCTGGTTTTTACGCTCTCAACAGTAATGTTCTTGCAGGACAATCTGCTCGAGGGTGAGTACAAACCCAGTCCCATCTGTACGCCGACCAGCTTGATAAACCTTTGGGAAATCTTTGCTCGTTTTTCAACTGCATTCGCAGTAGCAGCAGGGTTACGTCTTGCTGCTCTGGACAGTGTGAACCTCTCACACTTTGTTCCTTGCCTTGGTTCACTGCATCTCGACCGACTCCTCTGCGCTGCCTGCTGCAAATTCTGCCTGGTTTCCAACGCATCCTTACACCACCTGTGTGTCTCTGCTTGTGCCTTTGTTATTCTGCTAAACACAACCTCATTGAAAAGAAGTGTCAACCTCATCTAGTGCGCTTGCTACTCCTTTTGGATCCTTTCTTGCAACAGTTTCTGGGACAGTAACTGGTTCTGATTACCACGGGAAAGCTACAGTTGGAAGGAACTGTGAAACCAATTTCTTGATCTTTTGTTTTTGATGCAATTTTTCTTTTCATTCTGATTTTTAGCAATCAAGAACGTAAGAAGTAGGAGTGGGTCTCACAACCCCTGTGATGCTACATAATTCAGTACAATAATGGCTGATTCTATGCCTCGTGCCTATCTCTTTTTGATTCTTAAAAATGTGTTGATTTCACATTGAATTATGGCCAACTGAGTATCTCCAGCCTTCTGAGATAACAGTCGTAAACCTTTATAATTCTCTCCGTGAAGTCATTTATCCGTCTCTGAGTCTTGAAGGGTGGATCCCATTTCATGAGATAATGTCCCTTGATTTTAGTTCGTCTCTTTGGAGGAAACAGCTTCTCCCAGCCGAGTGTCACATCCCCTCTCAAGCGTGTGTCTTGGATAAAGAGCTTCACTGACACCCATTTGTCTCCCTTTAATCTTTAGCCTTTGTTGCTTCCTCCACCCATCTGCCAATCTCCTCCCCACCAGTATCCACCTATCACTTGCCAAGTTGTGTTCCGACCCCACTTCTCTTGTGCAGCTTTCACCCCCCGAAGTGTAATCAGTCTGAAGAAGTGTCCCGACCTAAAACATCGCATATCCATTCTTTCCACGGATGACGTCTGACCTGCCAGGTTGCTCCATCACTTTGAGTTTTACACATGATCCCAGCATCTTGGTTTAGATTAGTTTATTATTGTCAAGTGTACCGAGGTGCGGCGAAAAGTGATACAAGGAAGCCTCAAAGATGGAGGATGGGGTTGGAGTCGTACAGCATGGAAACCGGCCCTTCGGCCCAACTTGTCGACGCAGACCAAGGTGCCCCATCTATACTAGTCCCACCTGTCCGCATTTGGTCCATATCTCTCTAAACTTTTCCTGTCCATGCATCTGTTTAAATGTTGTTATTGCACATGCCTTAACTATCTCCTCTGGCAGCTTGTTCCATATACACACCTCCCTCTGTGTGGAAAAAGCTGCCCCTCGGGTTCCTATTAAATCTTTCCCCTCTCACCTTAAACCTCTGTCCTCTGGTTCTTGATTCCCCTGCTCTGGGTTTAAAAAAAAATCTATGTGCATTTACTCTATCTATTCTCCTCATGATTTTATACAGCTCTTACATATCACACCTCATCTTCCTGCGCTCCAAAGAATAAAGTCCAAGCCTGCCCAACCCCTCCCTGCAGCTCAAGCCCTTGAGTCAAGGTATGTTCTGTACAGCTCTATGACTCAATTAGAGCATGTTGATATGCAAATCCACAATGCAGCCTTTCAATGGTTGACGTCTCTGTTCTCAAACACGCTGGCCCTGAATAACACTGGGAGGTAGACTCGCAATACATCGCAGGTCAGCTGCCTCTTTAATGCTGAAACTCCCTCTGATTATTTGCTGGTGACGTTCTATTTCAGTTCTAACGGACCTACGCCTTAGCATAGACTGAAGGGGGCTGATAATAAACTGGATTGTCGACCATGTAATGCAAGGAACTGCAGATGCTGGAATCTTGGGCAAAGCCCAAAGTGCTGGAGGAACCCGGCGGGTCAGGCAGCATTCGTGGAGGGAATGTAGAGGCAGTGTTTCAAGTCGGGACCCTTCTTCACTGACCAGAAACGTCATCTATCTATTCTATCCACAGATGCAGCCTGATCCACGGAACTTGCTTGTTGAGCCTGCTGCGTATTGAGAGTCATTTCTGGGGTTGGGGATTGATGGTGAATTGACCAGTTGGACGATGGCGTTAATGAGTTCTGCAGCAGGCTGCTGGCCATGAAAGTGTTTTTAATCTTGGATCTTAGACCTGTTAGATAGGGGCAGCAGGGTGGCGCGGCGATAGGGCTGCTGCCTTGCCGCACCAGAGACCCGGGTTCAATCCTGACCTAAGGTGGTGTCTCTACAGAGTTTGCACGTTCTCCCTGTGACCACTAATTGCATGATAGATAAAATCAGAAAGTCCTAGAGGAACTCAGTGGGTCCGGCAGCATCTGTGGAAAGAATGGAAAGAAGGCGTTTCAGGTCAGAGTGAAGAATGGTCCTGACTTGAAACTCCGCCTGTTCATTCCATCCACAGATGCTGTCTGACCCGCTGAGTTCCTCCAGCACTTTGTGCTTTGCTCAAGATTCTAGCATTTACAGTTCCTTGTGTTACATGGTTGGTAATGTGGTTTATTTTGACATAGTCAAAATTTTGTGGCACGGTGGTGCAGCAATAGAGATCCTGCCTTACAGCATTAATGATCCAGGTTCGATCCAGTGCTCGTGTGCTATCTGTGCGGGGTTTGCACTCCCAGTGATGGCATGGGTTTTCTCCAGGTGCTCCAGTTTCCTCCCATATTGCAAAGACGTGCAGGTTTGTAGGTTAGCTGGCTTGTCTGTTTTTGTTTGAAATAATGCACTGAGTGTGTAGGATGCAAAACTGGGATAACATAGAACTAGTGTAAGAAGGAACTGCAGATGCTGGGTGATAGCGAAGATAGTTATAAAGTGCTAGGGTAACTCAGCGGGTCAGGCAACATCTTTGGAGACAAGGAATACAACAAGTGCACAGATGATCGGTGGTCGGCGTGGACTCAGTGGGCCGAACGGCCTGTTTTCATGCTGTATCTCTGAACTAAAACTAATCTGTGTGCTGTTGCAGTTTGGGGACCTCTGGGTTCTGATGGCCATGGAGAATTGCAGATTGAATTGGGTTGCCAGAGGGCTTGGGCAACAGGTTGTTGGAAGTTTTGGCTGGATGGGGTGCCATGTGTAGTAATAGAGCTGCCAGCAAACGTGATGGTTTACAGTAACTGACCTTCATTGCAGATTGTTTAACTGCGAGCAAACTTTTGGCTGTCACTTGTGATACAGGTTTCAAAATTTACTTCCCTTCGAACGTTGATTTTGTTTGTTGTGATATTTGCATCGCCATTTAACTCCAAATATGAATCTTTCATATTTTCTGGTTGCACGAAGCTCTGCTTTGATGAGTTTAATGGAAAATCTCGAGTTTAGTTTAGAGATGCAACTTTGAAACAGACCCTTTGGCCCGCCAAGTCCTTGCCAATCATGATCACCTGTTCACACAGGTTCTCTGTAATCCCACATTCTCATCAACCTGAACTAAATCCTAAATGAAAAATAAAGACCAGATGAAGCCCATTCATGTTATTTGGTCTCAACTCTTGCAAAGTATTTTAATGTTCCACCAAGCATTGAGCACCTCATGTTCTTTAGATTAGATTTAGAATTAGATCCTTTATTTGTCATTCAGACCTTACGGTCTGAACGAAATGTCGTTACCTGTAGCCATACATAGAATAATACAATAATAGACAACAGAACAGACAGTAAACACAAATTAACATCCACCACAGTGAGTCCACCAAGCACCTCCTCACTGTGATGGAGGCAAAAATCTTAGGGCTGCAGTCTCTTCCCTCCTCTTCTCCCTCTGCGCTGAGGTGACACCCCACCGGGCGATGGTAAAATCAGTCCCGCGGCTCACCGAGCTCCACGAACGGGCCGGTTCAAACACCGCGGCCCGGGGTGGTCGAAGCTGCCGCCCTCCAGTCCAGCGGACACAGCTGCTGACGACGTTGTCCACTGGCCCGCGGCCGAACCCCGGACTCAGGCCGCCGCCTCAGCCACCGGAGCACCGTTCCAGCCCCGAGCCGGGTCACCCTCACGTGAGCGTCTCAGCCCCGCGCCAGGCCGCCCCCACGGGAGCGCCGTTACCCTCGAGCTGGGCTCCAATACTTATCTCCAATACTTAAAATATTTGATGATCCCAAATGTCTTCCACTCAGTAAAAAAAAAATGTTTTTTTTAAATTGAGATACAGCATAGAAACAGGTATTTATTCCTTCTCTCTATAGATGCTGCCTCACCCACTGAGTTTTTCCAGCATTTTTTGTCTACCTGTCCACACTAGTTCTGTTATCCCTCTTTCTCATCCACTTCCTACACACTAGAGGCAATTTTACAGAGGCCAATTAACCTGCCACATCTTTGGCATGTGGGAGGAAACCGGAGTAACCGGAGGAATCCCACGTGGTCACAGGGAGAACGTGCAAACTCCACACTGACTGCACCCGAGCTCAGGATCAAACCTGGGTCTCTGGCGCCATGAGTCAGCAGCACTACCTGCTGCGCCTCTGTGCCGCCAATGGTTCTCCCAGCACTCGGCAACACCGTACCATCTCACCCTAGCCTATTGTATTTAAATGGGACAACCCTGTTATTATACCAAAGGCACTAATTTTGCTTTCACCAACTCTTCGGAGAGCATTTAACCATTCATTCCCTGATGACTAAGGGGCAAGTATTCATTCAGCACTTTACTGTTTGTCTCTTGCCCTGAGGGTTTGAAGGTGCTCGGTATCTTTTGAATCCTGCAATAACTCTTTTCCATTTGTAAATAATGTTTTTACATGGAGAAAGCAGTCTACCAGAAGTATGAAAATGACGGAAAGGATTCCCTGTGAAAATACCATGTTATTTGCATTGATAAGCTTGCAGAAACAAAACTCTTTTTTTCCCTAGAGGTAAAGTTACAAAATGTTGATGTACTGAGGAATCTGGTCAAGCTGGTTCAAGGAGCACAAGGAACAACAAGCATTTAGCAAAGCAAATGACGCGTTGATCATTGTCTTAGAGTGTAAGACTGAAGAAAGCTTGCTGCCAAAGATCATAGTCTGCTCTATGATCTTTGCTTGCTGCACTTGGACAGAGCTCTGGCAAGCACAGACCTTGGCACTTTTGTGCAGATCTTGGCATTTTTGTTGATGCTGCCATCAAGTGTGTGTCAAACTCTGATGGTTAGATTTAAGACGTGAAGGCAATTTGAGGATGTGGAAGTCAGTTGGGGGAAAGTGGACAGAGGACTTGATCTTATAGTGTGGCAGAGCTGATGAGGCGTGTAGCTGACTCTGCTAATTCGTTGTGTTCATAGGGTTACTTAATACTGGCAGGTGAAGCTGAGACTATGCTCTCTTCACCCATATAAACTCAGTGTTATTTTTGGAAACAAAAAGGTGCCGTTAGGCATATCCTTCCTTTCTCGATGTCTCGGGTGGATTGTCCATCCAATAAGCTGCTTAAGAGTATGGCTGCCTAATTTAGTTAACTAGTTTTAGTTTTTTAAACTTGACTAACCTTTTTGTAATTAAAAATGAATGATTTTAAATTCAAAGAAGGTGAAAATATAGTTCTTACTTTTTTGGACATGCTGATATGCTTCCGGAACTGTCACATACATCCCACTGTATTAACTTACTGACTTTGGAGCTAATCTCTTACTCCTTATTTTGCAAATTAGAGCCATCTATTAAACTAGTTTACCAGTTCTTGGAGCTGAATGTACACCAGTCGTCACGTGCACAAGATGTCAAATATCACACCCTTATTGAGAATCTTATCTGAAAGGCAAGGCCCCAAGTATGGGGCATTAATACTTTTGTCTAAAGCAACAGTTTAGTTTGGAGACACGGCATTGAAACAGGCCATTCGGCCCACCAAGTCCAAACCGACCATCGACCTAATTCTATTTCACACTATCGTACGCACTAGGGACAATTTACTGAAGCCAATTAACCTACAAACCCGCATGTCTTTGGGATGTGGGAGGAAACCCCAGAGAAAACCGACACGGACACGGGGAGAATGTGCAAACTCCACACAGCCAGCGGCCCTAGTCAGGATCAGATCTGGGCCTCTGGTGCTGTGAGGCAGCAACTCTACCGCTGCACCACTGTGCCGTCCTCTGTTCCTGTAGATGGTGTTTCGGGTCAGAGTGAAGAAGGGCCCCGACTTGAAATGCCGCCTGTCCATTCCCTCCATAGATGCTGCCTGACTCATTGAGTTCCTCCAGCACTTTGCGCTTTGCTCAAGATACCAGCATCTGCAGTTCCTTGTGTTACATGGTCGATAATCCAGTTTATTTTGACACCGTCACTTTAAAGCCGAGTCTGAACATGTATCTAAAGGCGGAATGTAACCAAGCAAACACGTGACATCTGAAATTTGATTAATGCTTTGTGAGTCAAAGAATTTATTACGATTAGAGAGATTTTCACGGACATTTTGCAATCAAATTTTTAACTATTTCATAGCATGTGTTTTTTATGACTGGTGGGTGAAATGTTTTCCATGCAAAGTTCCTCCTGATGTTTGATTTTGAATGAAGTGCATTACATGGGTGTTAAACCTGGCGTCTTACAATAACCTGAGACACCAAACAGTTGGAAAAATTCCACAGGAAATCCAGCACATACAGGCAACCTAGGAGAATCTGAGTTACGTTTGTACCATTCAAGCAATATTAATTTGGTGGCGTAGATGGTGCTAACAGTCTCTACATACACTGTGGCCGCAGCCTCACAGTCGATAAGGATGGCAAATTGTCCGGGGTTAACATCCATTCTCAAACTGTAGCAGATCCCGAGGCACATTCCCCATTCCCTTTTCAGGGAGGTATTCTACCAGGAGTAAGTATGGAATGTGTCCTTGCGCCTGCTGGCACTCCAGGCCAGTCCCGTGTGCTGTCTTGTGACTTGAAATCTGAGTTACATAAGAGAGGTCATGGATCATTGGAACAGATGAAGTGCTGTTCCAGCACTCCAGCCTCCCTGTAAAGACGGGGCAGCCGATAATGCTGTTGACACAGCCCTGCTGTGGTCTTGCATGGCAGAAAATATGACACAGTTTGACAATGACTTAATTGCCTACTATCATACCTGAAATGTACCAAGATCAAGGAGAGCTGGTTGTTGCAGGCCCTACTGGCAGAGAATATTTTAAATAATTCCAATAGTATTGTTCATCTGCAATAATAATTCCTGCCTTTGCTGAATCCATTAAAAAAAAACCCACAGTGTGGGTTAGGCAGCATCTCTGGCGAACATGGTTAGGTGAATTTTCAGGACCCTTATTCAGACTGTTTTCTAGTAGGTGCGGGGGGAGAAAGCTGGAAGTGAGCAGCGCAGGATAAAGCCTGACACCCAATAGGTTGATAGAGATGAGGAGTGTGTGCACAATGGTGCACAGATAGAGCTGCTGCCTTACAGCGCCAGGGACCCGGGTTCGAACCTGACTGTGGGTGCTATCTGTACGGAGTTTGCACGTTCTCCCTGTGGCCGTATGAATTTTCTCTAGGTGCTCCGGTTTCCTCCCACATTCCAAAGACATGCAGGTTTGTAGGCTAATTGGCTTCAGGGAAAATTATCCCTCGTGTGTAGGATAGAACTAATGTGGGGGAGGGGGGGATCTCTGGACAGCACGGATTCGGTGGGCCGAAGGGCCTGTTCCTAAACTGTATCTGTAAACTGAAAAGGAGGGTTTTTTGATAGGCAGATGGCTGGACAAAGTCCAGAGATGAAAAGACAGATGTAATGAGACAAAAGGATCGAGGAGTTGTGAATTGTGAAGCTAGAGGAGGGAATGGAGTTGGAAGGGGTGGGGGAGGGGGGAAATGGATGTGAGTCCAGGTGGGGCACCAGAGGGGGTGATGAAGGGCGGGGGGAAAGAAGGATGTTATACAGGGAAGGAAGGAGAGAGGGAAGGTTATGTAGTTACCTAAAATTGAAGAATTCAACGTCTCCAAAGGTGTTGCCTGAGCCGCTGAGTTACTCCAGCACCTTGTGTTGTTTGTTTGTAAACCAGCGCCTGCAATTCCTTGTCTCCATTACCCATCATTTGAACATCTCACTGAAAGCCAAAAGCCCTCGGTAACCAGGCAGAGCAAAACTGCGGCTGCTGGTTTGATTGCTCACCCTTTCCTGCCCACCATGCGATTGTAAAACGTACCCACCATGCAGTGTCCAGCTCCTTTCCCCTTCTCTCTTCTCCACTCCTACACTTATCCCTGTTTCTTCTGGGCTTCCAGTGTGCCTCTGGTGTTCTCTTTATTGCTAATTCTATTTATTTTTAATTTAATTTTAGATCTTGTGAGTCTCTTGGCTTAAAAGATGGAGAAGGTAAGTCTCATGATTTGATACACCTCTGCTGTATGATCACCCCTCAGCCTCCTGCGCTTCAAGGAATAAAAAGGCCTGCCCTGCCCGACCTCTCCCTTTAGCTCAGGGCCTTGAGTCCTGGCAACACCCTCGTAAATATTTAAGAAGGAACTGCAGATGCTGGAAAATCGAAGGTACACAAAAATGCTGGGGAAACTCAGCGAGTGCAGCAGCATCTATGGAGCGAAGGAAATAGGCAACGTTTCGGGCCGAGTTTCGGCCCGAAACGTTGCCTATTTCCTTCGCTCCATAGATGCTGCTGCACCCGCTGAGTTTCCCCAGCATTTTTGTGTATCCTCGTAAATATCTTTTCCGCACTCTGCTGCGATTAATACAGGTTTGTGTACCTGTTATGTCAAACCGCCTGCAACAGTTAAGGTTCATGCATGTTGTACCTGTGATTTATGGCTCTAACAGGTAATATGACTCGCTCTGAGAGAAGTGAGTCATACTGAAGTGAGTTCAATGTGAGAGAAAAAAACAATTAACCTGAAGCTGTTACTTAACTGGACGCTAAGATGCATAAAGTAGAAGACCTTACTTAACCCATTGAAAACACTGGCTTGGTCCAAAATGAGCGAGTCAGACCACACTTTTGGAAGGGTATGAAGATTTTTTTTAGAGTAATTATGATAGATCACACCCAGGCCACTCCCTCTTCTCCTCTCTCCCATTGGGCAAAAGGTGTGAAACTGCACACCTCCAGATCAGGAACAGTTTCTTCCCAGCTGTTATCAGGCAACTGAATCATCCTACCACAACCAGAAGGCAGTGCTGAACTACTATCTACCTCATTGGTGACCCTTGGACTATCTTTAATCGGACTTTACTGGCTTTACCTCGCACTAAACGTTATTCCCTTTTTCTGTATTTATACATTGTAAATGGCTCGATTGGAATCATGTATTGTCTTTCCACTCGCGCAACAAGGATTTTTCGCTGTATCTCGGTACACGTGACAATAAACTGAACTGATATGAGCTTTTCCCGACTGCCTCCTGGTTGAGGGATTCCGGTTATGCAGCATGAAACTGTTGTAGCCCTCAGGGCCAAGAGGGTGGCGCAGTGGAGCAGCGGTAGAGCTACTGCCTTACTGTGCCAGAGGCCCAGGTTCGATAATGACCACGGGTGCTTGTCTGTACGGAGTTTGTCCTTTTTCCCTGTGACCGGCGTGGGTTTTCTCCGAGATATATTCGGTTTTCTCCCATGTTTGTAGGTTAATTGGCTTGGTACAAATTTATAATTATCCCTAGTGTGTGTAGGGTGGCGTTAATGTGCGGGGATCGCTGGTCGGCCTGGACTTGTTGGGCCGAAGGGTGGATCCGCTCTGTACTAAACTACACTAAGATGTGTAACGTCAGGTAGGGTTGCTGAATAGATAGAGGGAAACGTCTCCAATGACCAAAAGGTCAACAAGTGTAGTTCTAAAACAATTCTCAATACGAGAGGAATAAATTGGGTAGAAAGGCACAACCTTTCTTCTAAGGTGGAAATGTCAAAGACTGGAGGGCATAGCTTTAAGTTGAGAAGGCACGGTTTATAAAAAAAGGTGTGTGGGCCAAATTTTACAGGTGTGTGCCTGGAACACGCTGCCAGGTGTGGTGGTGCAGGCAGATATGATAGTGGCATTTAAGAGGCTTTTAGATAGACACTGGGATATGCAAGGAATGGAGGGATATGGATCAGGTGCAAGCAGAGGAGATAAGTTTAACGTGGCATCAGGTTTGGCATGGGCATTGTGGGCCGATGGGCCTGTCCCTGTGCCTAGCCGTTTTGTGTTCTAAGTTCCACTGAGTTCCCTAATTATAGAAGAGTAAATTAAACAATAAGCTAACGGAAGTTCCTGTTCCTGTATCGTACTGTTCTGTGTTCTATAATCTGTGGTAGAATGACAGAGAACCTTTTATGTAAATGCAATATGAATTTGGATGTGCTGCCTCTTGAAGGTGGTGGATACGTATTCAATGAGAAACCTTTGAAAGAGGAATGTCAGAAGTACTTCAATGGGAGTAAATGTGCAGGGGTCTGAGAACTGGGTGAGATGGGCTAGCTGCTTTGCTCTTGGTGGCACATTGGAAAAGCTATGACTCTTATGGAGTTGTTGAGATGGCTGCTGCTTGCCCTTGTAGATTAGACCCAGTCCTTGTGCATTACAAAGGTCAGTGTATACAGACGTTACTGTTGAAGTTTCTTGTCCCTGCAGGAGAGGTTCAGCGAGAGAAGAAGTTCCAACCGCATCGGCAATTTGGAGACCGCAGAGAGAGTGTCATAAGTGCTCGGACGTACTTTTACGCAGACGAGTCCAAGTGTGATCAGCACATGGAGATATTCTTGAAGTGCATCATGGCTTCTGGTACGAATCCATTGTATTGGCTTATGGAGATATATGCTTTCAAAGCGAATATAGAGGGCTGTAGGCTGAACTACCCGTGGTTTAATGGGTGACGTTTCGGGTCGAGACCCTTCTCGCCCCGAAACGTCACCCAGTCTGAAGAAGGGTTTCGACTCGAAACGTCACTCATTCCTTCTCTCCAGAGATGCTGCCTGTCCCGCTGAGTTACTTCAGCATATTGTATCTATATCTTCGGTGTAAACCTGCATCTACAGTTCCTTCCTACCTGTGGTTTAATTTTGTTCCATGCATTTGAGTCGGACACTAAAATAATCCCTCCTCACCTGTATCAATCTATTACTGGCTAGGCTTTGTCCTGCCCTCTTCCCTTCCAGGTTTCTCCTCAGCCCACGTCTCCCCCTTACAATCAGTCTGAAGAAGGGTCCCGACCCAAAATATCGCCTATCCATGTCGTTACACTTGGCCCTGTCGTTCACAGCTGGTTACTCACAAGCCGCTCAACTCTTTCCCCGGTAGTTTACAGACACTCCCCTTCTTACGCAATGGGTGACTTGCGTAAACAATTCTGTGTTTGGTCCCTTGTGCAATCAAGGCAGTCTGTACCATCACTGAAATCTTCATCGGAAACAAGTCGGCAATGGTGGTGGTGCTTACATAGAAGGCCGCTCTCCGCTGAAAGTGGCCCAACAGTGAGATGAAACTTGAGCTGGTAATGGCGGCAACGTTTACCCAGAAAGCTGCGCGTCGCAGAAAGTGCCCTGGATGCAACCGGGCGCTGTCGAGACGGTTAATACTCCCAGTGAGTTATTTCGAGCAGGACATGGGGATGGTGATTCCGACTTGCGTAACATCTCTTGCGTAAGTGTTCACGGAACATAACACTTGCGTAGGTCAGGGCGTGCCTGCACGTTCTAGCACTCCCTGTAACACGCACCCCACACAGCCTTGGTTATACACGCCCATTGTGGTATGCACCCTGTTCCCCACCAGCTGTGTTATTTCTGCTACTGGCAAAGTCTATGTAGGTGTGTGAAATCCCCCTGACACAAGTAACCTTACCTACTCTATGTTTCCCACAGGTGGAAGCTCTGAGGATGGATTTGCTGCCATCAAGTTGACAGCACTTGGACGACCACAGTTCCTGGTAGGACTCCAGGTTCCTGGTCTAAAAGTTGGAGTGCTCTTGTGCCAGTGGTCTATTGGCTGATGTTGCATAATTTTGGGGGGGGGGGGGGGGGGTGTAAGGCAACTGTGATGGTGAGCGTGAGAGATCACCAAAGGCCCACACCATTCTGTCCACACTCTCATTTCACTCCTAACCTCAGGGAGAAGGTATAGGAGTATGAAAGTGCAGAAAACCATGACTACCGGATTCGAGAGCAGCTTCTTCCCAGCAACACTAAATAAACTATGAACTGTGTGGGAGAGGCTAGGACCAGAGGCCACAGCCTCAGAATAAAAGGACGTACATTTAGAATGGAGATGAGAAATTTCTTTAGCCGGAGGGTGGTGAATCTGGAATTCGTTGCCATAAACAGCTGCGGAGGACAAGTCATTGGGTAGTTTTAAAGTGAAGATTGATCGGTTCTTGATTAGTGAGGGAGTCAAAGGTTACAGGGAGAAGGAGGGACAATGGGGTTGAGAGGGATAAATAGATCAGCAGTGATCGAATGGCGGTGCACTCGATGGGCTGAATGGCCTAATTCTGCTCCTATGCTTGTGGTCTTATGGCAGTGTGGTCTGCTTTGGTTGCATGAAGGACTTTAACCTCCTTGGCACTCTTTTTTTGTGGGGACGTTATTAATTTATTGGATTTTTTTACTATGTTTTCTATGTATTGTGTTTACAGGCCTCTTAAGCTGCTGCAAGTAAGATTTTAATTGTTCCGTTGTTTGTAAATATGACAATAACAAATTATTGACTTGGCTCTTGAAGGAAGAACATTATACCTATCTACGTACCCTAATCCCTTTTACATACATTAGGTCAATAGCCTTCTACAACTTGTTAATTCGAGAGCTGGTCTAAATGTTTGTTAAATGTCACAAGAGTATTCGTCACCACCAACTCTTCAGGCAAGGCCCTCCACACCGCCTCCATTGTGAAGTGTGTGCTAGTGTGGATCGAGGTACACATCTCTCTGCATACAGTGGGGAGTGTCCGTGCGCTGACTGAAGGTCATGGGTTGGGACTTGCCTCTTTCTTGGAAACAGCAGGGAAGTGTCTGCTAGTAAAAACAAGGAACTGCAGATGCTGGTTTGCAAAAAACAAACACATAGTGCTGGAATAACTCAGCGGGTCAGGCAGCATATCTGAAATAAGTTACTCGAGCACTTTGTTTGGTAAACCAGCATCTGCAGTTCCTTGTGTCGATGTGTTTCCATGCTGTATGTTTTTTTTCAAAAGGACACAAAGTTTTGGAGTAACTCATTACCGGAGATGCTGCCTGACACGCTGAGTTCCTCCAGCACTTAGTGTCTTTTTACGTAAATCACTTTAGGTTGGGTTTTTAAAAAAAATCCAAAGTGCTGGAGTAATTCAGCAGGTAAGGCAGCATCTCTGAAGAAGGGTCCTGACCCAAAACATAGCTTATCCATGTTCTCCAGAGATGTGCAAGATGGAACTGCAGATGCTGGTTTACACCGAAGATAGACACAAAATGCTGGAGTGACTCAGCCGGGACAGGCAGTATCTCTGGATAGAGGGAATGGATGACGTTTCGGGTCGAGACCCTTCTTCAGACTGTTCCAGAGATGCTGCCTGATCTGCTGAGTTACTCTAGCACTTTGTGTAAACCAGCGCTCGCAGTTGCTTGTTTCACACATTACGACCGCTTCACGGCTTTTCCTCTGTCTCGCTGCCGTAGCTCCAGTTCTCCGAGGTGCTGGTCAAGTGGCGCAGTTTCTTCCGCCATCTGGCTGCTGAGCAGGGCCTGGCCGGTCAGGCCGCAGTCGACACCAAGCTGGACCTCGAACATCTGCAGGTGAGAGGGGAGGGTGCCAGCGCGGGTTAGTTTATCATTGTCACCTTTTTGTCACGTGCTATCCAGTCAGTGGTGAGACTACACATGATTACAATCAAGCCGTCCACAGTGCACAGATAGGGGATAAATGGAATGACATTTAGTGCAAGGTAAAGTCTGAGTGCAGATGGTCTGAGGTTCACCAATGAGATTGAATGGGGCGGCACGGTGGCGCAGCGGTAGAGTTGTGACTTATAGCGCAAGAGACCCGGGTTCGATCCTAACTACGGGAGCTGTCTGTACGGAGTTTGTACGTTCTCCCCGTGACCGCATGGGTTTTCTCCGGGTGCTCCGGTTTCCTCCCGCACTCCAAAGACGTGCAGGTTTGTAGGTTAATTGGCCTCTGTAAATTGTCCTTGGTGTGTTGGATAGAACTAGGGTGCAGGTGATCACTGGTTAGCGTGGACTCAATGGGCCGAAGGGCCTGTGGCCACATTGTATCTCCAAAACGAATGAGACCGTGCTAATTTCTGATTAGCCAATCAGCGATGCAGCATAATTTAATTCTTAAATGTGATGAATAAATAATTATTTGATGTCAACCTGCCCGACGGTGTGAGTAGGAAGGGAATGACATTAATGGCGAGATATCAAACCGTGATTTTTGTCGGTGACTGTTGCTGGGAATTGAGACAAGTGCATAACCAAGGGGCGAGGTAGCTGCTATCAATTCAACGATGGGTTTAAAAAACATTTGGTTCTGGGCTGTCAAAAACTAGAGGGAAGCCAGGAAAGATTTACAATGATGTTGCCAGGACTCGAGGGCATGGCCTATAGGGAGAGGTTGAGCAGGCTAAGACGATTCAGTGGAGCGCAGGAGGCTGAGGGGTAATCTTACAGAGGTGTATAAAATCATTAGGGGAATAGGTGAATACACACAGTCTTTTACCCAGGATAGGGGAATTCAGAACCAGTGGAGATGCGCTTATGGCGAAAAATTTAATAGGGCAACTTTATTTCATACTGAGGGTGGGAGTATATTGAACGAGCTGCCAGAGGAGATAGTTGAGTCGGGAACAATAACAACATTTAAAAGGCATTTAGACAGGTATGTGGATAGGAAAGGTGAGAAGGATATGGACCAAATACAGGCTAATGAGACTAGCATAGTGGTCAGCATTGATGAGTTGGACCGAAGGGCCTGTTTCCGCGCTGTGTGACCCCATCACTCTAAGATCAGGTTTGAAGCATCTCACGCATCCCAATGTAAAGCAGCTCCTCTTTGTCCTTTTGCACAGGAGACTTTGGCTAGACTTGGCATTGGCACCTTGGACGAAATCACCCACTGGTTCACCGGAGAGAAGATTGGACTATCTGGGTGAGCAGCTGGTTTGAGGAAAATCTCTGTGCCTCTAGCTCGGCGCATGGGTCTGCATGCTGCTCCTTGACATCCGCTGCTCTTCTAGAATGTTCTTTGGCGGCTATCTGGGTGCTGCCCTTGCCGCGCTGATGTTAACGTTAATTACGCAGATCCTTCCTGAGACCCGCGCAAAAGCCGTTGGTGGGAAACGGGCCGGTTTTCAATTGCAGTTGTTTTTAATGCATGGGCGAGTGCCTGAACCGCTGAGTGCCAGATTTCATTCCACTTCAGTTCTTAAGTTATTAACCTATAGCTCAGCGGGGCCTTTTGCTGCACCGTTTTCCTGGAACTTGTAAGAAAATATGTTTTCAGCAAAAAGATGTACAAATTATTGTGTTATGTTCGTTTAATTCTAAATTGGGAGTGTGGAACAAAAGAGTCGCTGCCCTTGGGATAGTAGGGAGTCTCTCTAGCACTGGGATGAGATAAGATGTTTCTTCTCGTAGGATGGGAAGGAATCTTTGGAATTCCGTTTCAGTCAGCATATGGAATATTGTCTGCGGTGATAAATGTTACACGTTACAAACCATCGAGGTATTGGAGAGTGTGCCGAGGATAGTTAGCTGGAGAGTTAAGGGCCTGTCCCACTTACATGAATTTTTTGGGCACTCTTGCTGGCACCCGTTATAGTCGCAGCAGGTCGGTAAAACATTTTTCGGCGCCCTGCTGCGAGTGGTCGAAAAAAATTGCGTAAGTGGGACAGGCCCATTATGAAAACCTGAGATTAGAACATAGAACAGTACAGCACAGGAACAGGCCCTTCAGCCCACAATGTCCATTCCAACCATGATAGAAACATAGAAAATAGGTGCAGGAGTAGGCCATTCGGCCCTTCGAGCCTGCACTGCCATTCAATATGATCATGGCTGATCATCCAACTCAGTATCCTGTACCTGCCTTCTCTCCATACCCCCTGATCCCTTTAGCCACAAGGGCCACATCTAACTCCCTCTTAAATATATCCAATGAACTGGCCTCAACTGCCTTCTGTGGCAGAGAATTCCAGAGATTCACCACTCTCTGTGTGAAAAATGTTTTCCTCATCTCGGTCCTAAAAGATTTCCCCCTTATCCTTAAACTGTGACCCCTAGTTCTGGACTTCCCCAACATCGGGAGCAATCTTCCTGCATCTAGCCTGTCCAACCCCTTAAGAATTTTGTAAGTTTCTATAAGATCCCCCCTCAATCTTCTAAATTCTAGCGAGTACAAGCCGAGTCTATCCAGTCTTTCTTCATATGAAAGTCCTGACATCCCAGGAATCAGTCTGGTGAACCTTCTCTGTACTCCCTCTATGGCGAGAATGTCTTTCGTCAGATGCCAAGTGAAACTCATCTCTGCCCTGCACGTGATCCATGTCCCTCTGTTCTCTACATTAACTTGCACCCATCTAAAGGCCTCTTAAACACCACTATTGTATCTGTCTCCACCACCACCCCTGGCAGCGCGTTCCAGGCGCTCGCTGTGTGTGTAAAAATAAAACTTGCCCCACACAACTCCTTTAATCTTTAGTCTGAAGAAGGGTTTCGGCCCGAAACGTCGCCTATTTCCTTCGCTCCATAGATGCTGCTGCACCCGCTGAGTTTCCCCAGCAATTTTGTGTACCTCCTTTAATCTTAGTCCCTCTCACCTTGAAGCCTTACCTTCGGGTCTTTGGCATTTCCACCCTGGGGAATAAGGTTCTGACTGTCTATCGCCTCTCAGATGCTGGAGTAACTCAGTGAGTCAATGGCCTGTTCCACTTAGGCGATTTTTTAGGCAAGTGCAGGAGACTGCGCTTGCCACATGGTTGCCACGTGTTCGCTGATGAATCCCTGGTGAGTCTGCTTCATGGTCACGAGGAGTCCCACATTCTGGGAACTAGTCGCGGCCTCAGTATGGTCGCTGCAAATTTTTCAACATGTCGCCCTGGAGAAAATCGATGATTCTGTAGTCGTAGGTGCAGTTGTAGTGGGGTTGCCATGTAGTTATGGGTAGTCGTAGGTAGTTTTAGTTAATCGCCTTTGCTGACCGGTCATTTTCATTGACTCATTGGGGAAAAAATACATAATCAGGAGTTTTCAGAACCAAGGATAACCGACCGGTAATGTTAAATGTCCGCCGAACTTCACAGCTGTGTATCTCTGGCTTATTGAAAGTTGTCTGGGTTCTTAAAAGTTGTCTTCACTCCTTCTTTCCCCCTTCTCCCCCCTTCTTTCCCTTTGTTTTCAGTACTGTCGACCTGCTGGACTGGAACAGTTTGATCGACAACCGAACTAAAGTTGCCAAACTCTTTGTGGTTCCAAATGTGCAGGTACAAAGCCTGAGCCAAGTTCTCCGCAACATAGACGGGCTGTGTAGTAAGGAACTGCAGGTGCTGGTATATACACCAAAGATAGTCACAAAGTGCTGGAGTAACTCAGCGGGCCAGGCAGCATCTCTAGAGAAAAAAGGGTGGGTAACCCTTTTCGGGTCGGGACCCTTATCCAGACATAGCTGGGTAGGGTGAGATGTCTCTGAAAATAATGATCGGATTGATAAACCTGTCTACAATAGATGATAAACGCTGGAGGAACTCAACAGGTCAGGCAGCATCTGTGGAGAATATGGGTAAATTATATTTTGCATTGGGACCCATTGATGGACCCAAGACGTCACCCATCCATGTGCTCCACAGATCCTCATGATCCGCTGAGTTCCTTCAGCACTTTGTGTTCTCGTCAAAATTCCAGCATCTGCAGTTCCTTGTGAATACAATAGAGAATGGTTTTGTATTCATAGGTTTGTTTATGTGGTATGTGCTACCTGGGCTTAAATATTTGATGGAGTATGTGATATTTTACACGTATCACATAATCACGTGTTTTTTCCGCTAACTGGATAGCACACGACAAAACAGCTTCTCACTCTACTTCTGTACACGTGGGCAGCACGGTGACGAAGCGGTAGAGTTGCTGCCTGACAGCGCCAGAGACCCCGGTTCGATCCTGACTGTGGGTGCTGTCTGTACGGAGTTTGTACATTCTCTCTGCGTGGGTTTTCTCCGAGATCTTCGGTTTCCTCCCACACTCCAAAGACGTACAAGTTTGTAGGTTAATTGGCTCGGTATAAATGTAAGATTGCCCCTAATGTGTTAATGTGCGGGGATCGCTGGTCGGTGCGGACTCGGTGGGGCGAAGGGCCTGTTGCCGCGTTGTATCTCTAAATTAAACTAAACTAAACTCGACAATAAACTGAACTAAAAGAGAACAAGTAAAATGTGGTTAATTAAAAACGCCCAATCTCAGCCATTGTATCTTAAACCAACAGCATGGCTGCTGCCCAGCTGAAACAGCTACAAATGCATTTTCCTGCTATACGAATCCTCAACACAGTAGCAGGGAACTTTATGTTACAACCTGTATCTTGAATCTAACGTTACTTAGGGCTCAGCTCGGATAGGAACAGACACAAAATAAAACATCTTGTAGATCGGTGGTGAATTTCCTCGAACAAATTAGGTTTATTCATTGCCTTAACAGTACGCGCCAGGGAACGCACTGAGAGAACCCACGGTGTTTCAACATCAAAAAATGTTGTCATTGAAATCTGGGTTTGTTGTGACTTGTAATGTGGTACAGTTGTGGGTGACTTGGGGTGAACAAGCCTGGGGAGGGGCGGAGGTAACGTCTATGTTTTTCCACAGACTGGGACGATCGAGCCATTGCTGCTCCAGTTCACAGAGCAGGAGGAACTGCAGATGAAGAGGATGCTGCAGCGAATTGATGTCCTGGCAAAGGTAGGAAGAGGTGGAAAGTTGCGAAGGGAATTTTACCGTAGATTAGGACAACCTTGCCTATACCACTCATGCCCTAGACTGTAAAATGAGGTCGTTTCGCAACTGATAGGCACAAAGTGCTGGAGTAACTCAGCAGGTCAGGCAGCATATCGGGAGTAAAAGGATGGGTGACATTTCGGGTCGGGACCCTTCATCAGACTGCCTGTGAATATTCCTTCCCACTCGCTTGAACTCACCGCACGGAAAGTCAGCTTCTACTGTTAGCAAGAAATGAAGTAACTCGAGTTAGAGGAGTCTTTGGGTTCGAGTGTGTAGCTCCCTGAAAGTGGCAACGCAAGTAGATACAAGTGACTCTATTTATATAGAAACATAGAAACAGAAATTAGGTGCAGGAGTAGGCCATTCGGCCCTTCGAGCCTGCACCGCCATTCAATATGATCATGGCTGATCATCCAACTCAGTATCCCGTACCTGCCTTCTCTCCATACCCTCTGATCCCCTTAGCCACAAGGGCCACATCTAACTCCCTCTTAAATATAGCCAATGAACTGGCCTCGACTACCCTCTGTGGCAGAGAGTTCCAGAGATTCACCACTCTCTGTTGTTCCACATATGTTCTCTGTTGTTTTTAAATTATTGTCTGTAACTGTGGAACTGTGCTGCTGCCTGTCTTGGCCAGGACTCTCTTGTAAAAGAGATTTTTAATCTCAATGAGACTTCTCCTGGTTAAATAAAGGTTTAAAAAAAAAAAAAAAAAAGATACAGTGGTAAATAAGGCATGTGGTTTGCTTGCCTTCATAGGTCGGGACATTGATTAGAAGAGTCGGGTAATCATGACGCAGCTTTAAATAACATTGGTTCAACTGAATTGGGAGCATTTCTGATCGCCCGATTACAGGAATTGAACAACGGAGTAGACTTGATGGGCCGAATGGTCTAATTCTGCTCCTATCACATGACCTTATGAACACGAGACAATTTGTTTCTAAGGAATTAATCTCTATAGTACATTTAATGGGCCGAATGGCCTAATTCTACTCCTATCACATGAGCTTATGATGTGGAGGCTTTGGAGAGAAGTGGATTGCCAGAATGCTGCATGGATCAGAGGGTATTCGCTAAAAGGGGAGATTAAACAGACTTGGATTGTTTCCTCCAGAACGGGTGGATGGAAGTATATAAGACTTCCATGCTATCAGACCTGTTAGAAGTATATCAAATGATGCGAGGCAAAGATAGGTTAGACAGTCAGAACCTTTTTGCAAGGGTGTACATGTCAAAAACCAGAGGGCATAGTTCAAAGTGAGAGGGGCCAAGTTTAAAAGAGATATGCGGGGCAGGGTTTATGCACAGAGGAGGATGGGTGCCTGGAACACAGTGCCGGGGGTGGAGGCAGATATCAAGTGGCATTTACAAGTCCGAGGCAGACACCTGGATATGGAGGAACATGGATAACTGAGGAGATTAGTTTAACTTGGCATTGTGTCCAGCAAGGACAGTGTGGGCCGAAGGGCCTGTTCTTGTGCTGCACTGTTCCATGGTCTACAGCACAGAGGCGGCAGTAATGTTTCTCCTCAGGCCAAATTGGGACATTAACCTGTGAACCTTCCTGTCTCCTCCAGAGAGCCCTGGAGATGGGCGTCTGCCTCATGGTTGACGCTGAGCAGACCTACTTCCAGCCGGCCATCAGCAGACTGACCCTGGAGATGCAGCGTAAGTTCAACACGGAGAAGCCCGTCATCTTCAACACCTACCAGTGCTACCTGAGGGTGAGTCCGAGGGCCTGTCCCATTCACCTGCATTTGGTCTAGATCCCTCTCAACCCTTCCTATCCGTACACCTGTAAAGGACATAATCCATCCATGTTTACAGTCACGAGTGCATTGGCTTTATAGCGCACAGGTAGACTGTGATCATGTACAGTGCTCGTGTCGTAGAGTCATACAGCATGGAAACAGGCCCTTCAGCCCAACTTGCTCATGCCAACCAACATGCCCTTTCTAGTGGGTACACAAAATTGCTGGGGAAACTCAGCGGGTGCAGCAGCATCTATGGCATTTCTAGTCCCTCATGCCCACATTTGGCTAATATCCCGCAACCTTTCCTATCCATCTACATGTTCAAATGTCTTTTAAATGTGGGTATAGTACATGCCTCAACCGCCTGCACTGGTAGCTCAATCCATATACCCACCGGGTTCCTATTAAATTTTCCCCTCGCCTTAAACATATGTCCTCGCCTCAAACCCATGACCTAAGTCAAAAATAAATGTCCCCAAGTATATATAGTTTGGAGCTTATTTGCAGTGTTTATCGCCTAAATAGTCGTAGTGAAGATGTTGCTCCTGCACCTGGACGTTACAGATTTCAAGCTCCTGCCCGATGGTAGGAGTGAAATGAGAGGGCGGCCAGGCTGGTGTGGGTCTCTGAAGATGCTGGCTGCCGTCTTGAGGCAGCAAATCATGTATATCCCTACCATGGTTGAGAGGTCGGTACCTGTGATGGACTGGGCAGTATTCACCTCTTTTTATAATCTCCTCCATTCCTGGGCGTTCGCGTTGCTGAACCAGGCCGTGATGCAACCAGTCAGTCTGCTCTCTCCTGTAGATGCTGGTTTAAACCGGAGATAGACACAAAAAGCTGGAGCTAGACACAAAGACTCAACGGGTCAGATAGTATCTCTAGAGGAAGGGAATAGGTGACATTTCAGGTTGAGATCCTTCTTCAAACTGAAGAAGGATCTCAACCAGAAACTTCACCTATTCCTTTTTCTCCAGAGATGCTGTCTGATCTGCTGAGTTACTCCAGTTTTTTGTGTCTATCTTTGCTCTCTACTGCACAGCTGTAGTAGTTCAAAAGAATATCTCTGAGCTGTTCTTTAGTTCCTCGTTGAAGCTCTGCTGATTAGGGGCGGTGAGGCAGGGTGAGATGCTTTACACTTTCTCCTTCATCTCCCCCCCCTTCTCCTCGCAGGATGCTTACGATAACGTAACAGTGGATGTGGAACTGGCCCGGAGAGAGAACTGGTACTTTGGGGCAAAGCTGGTGAGGGGAGCGTACATGCAGCAGGAGCGAAAGCGGGCCAAGGAGGTTGGATACGAGGATCCCATCAACGAGAGTTACAAAGCCACAAATGTCATGTACCACAGGTATCGTGGACGCCTCTTCAAAGGGGGAGTGAAGTGAAGAGTTGTGAATGGAGAGGATGGTGAAATCGCAGAGTTGTGAATGGAGATGAGGGCGAGTGAAGACTTGTGAATGGATCGGGGTGTCAATGAAGAGTTTTTTTTTTTGCGCGTTAAGTGATACAGCAGGGAAACAGGCCCTTCAGCCCACCAAGTCCATGTCAACCATCGATCACCCTAGTTATCTGTCATCCCACTTTCCCGTCCACTCCCTACACACGAGGGGGCAATTTACAGAAGACAATTAACCTACAAACCCGCACGTCTTTGGGATGTGGGAGCAAATCGGAGCATCCGGAGGAAACCCACACGGTCACAGGGAGAACGTGCAAACTCCGCACAGACAGCACCCAGGGTCAGGATTGAATCCGGGTCTCTGGCACTGTGTGGCAGTGGCTCTACCCGCTGCGCCCTGAGTCGCCCCGGATTAACCAGGTAGACAGCAGATGAGTGCCAAGGAAGGCTGTGCCCAATGTTCACAGGGGTGTAATCGATGTACATGATAGGGCCTGATCATAGCTTTCTACCAATGGAGATGACGTCTGTGTGGAGTTTGCAGATTCTCGTTGTGACCACGTGGGTTTCTCCGGGTGCTCTGGTTTCCTCTCACATCCCAAAGACGAGCGGGTTTGTAGGTCAATTAACCCGATAATGACTCAAAGGAACAGTCGAGGGCTCTCCCTTCCCCCCAGCCTGGGTATATCTTGAATGGGCTAGATTGCACCCTCAGTATAACCTGCTACCCCCTGAGGTTGTGGTATGGTGTGTGGTAGCTCAGATCACACGACCACAATGAGTGTCCTCTGTCCAGCCAGTGTTGAGTCCCTGCAGGGAAGGAACTGCAGATGCTGGTTTACACTGAGTTTGGACGCAACATGCTGGAGTAACTCAGCGAGACAGGCAGCATCTCTGGGGAGAAGGAATGGGTGACGTTTCAGGTCTGAAGGTAGGGTCCCGACCTGAAACGTTAACTCTTCCTTTTCGCCAGTGATGCTGCCTGACCCGCTGAGTAGTGTACGCGTGCGGGGGGGGTGGTGTGGAGTGCTCTGGGTTACTGGGGTTCCTGATGTTTTGATGCTCGCATTGCAGGTGCTTGGATTACATCCTGGATGAAATCAAAGTGAACAGAAGGGCCAATGTGATGGTGGCCTCCCACAACGAGGCGACCGTTAACTACACGCTGCAGAGGTACCACTGCCGGCTGGCTTTCTCACGTCCTAAAGGGATGCTGTCCTCTTCGTCCCTATGCTAACCCCTCTTCCCCTGGTGGAGCTGAACTGATTGAGATATCGTGTCTCTTCTTTCCCATTTCCTCAGTCTACCAGCTGGGCCAAGTCCAGCAAACTTTAAACTTGGTGGCTAAAAATGTTATTTTAATATATAAATCTCACACTCTCTATCTACTTCCTGCTCCTTTCCCTCTTGGGCATCTGGGGGTGAGTGTGGATAAAGTAATAGTCATATATCACCTTTGGTCCAACTCTCGTTGATGCCATACAAGATGCCTCATCGATGCTGGTCCCATTTGCCCATGTTTGGTCCATGTGCCTCAAAGTTTTCAGATGTCCAAATGACCAAACATCCTACTCCGGCAGCTCGCAGTCCCCAACAACTCTCACCAACTTCTACAGATGTGCCATAGAAAGCATTTTAGCGGGAGGCATCACAGCTTGGGTTGGGAACAGCTCCACCCAAGACCGCCAGAAATAGCAGAGAATTGTGGACGCAGCCCAGACCGTCACACAAACCAACCCCCCTTCCATTGATTCCATCTACATTTCACGCTGCCTCGGCAAGGCCAGCAGCATAATCAAGGACCAGTCCTACCCTCTTCTCCCCTCTCCCATCAGGCAAGAGGTATAGAAGTATGAAATCACACACCTCCAGATTCAGGGACAGTTTCTTCCCAGCTGTTGTCAGGCAACTGAACCATCCTATCACCAACTAGTGAATGGTCCTGTCCTCCCATCTTCCTCATTGGAGACACTCGGACGATCTTTGATTGGACTTTATCTTGCACTAAACATTATTCCCTTTACCCTGTAATTCAACACTATGGATGGCTTCATTGTAATCATGTATATAGTTTTTCCACTGACTGCAACGAAAAAGCTTTTCACCATACTTCGGTACACGTGGCAATAACCAAGCTAACCAGCTAACTAAGGTGCCGTGCGAGGTGGACATATTGTCTACTGTTGCTGTGAATCGATCCCTTCCCAAGGAATACAAACTTATTTTTCGGCTGCATATTCTCTCGTGTTTCATCTTGGATTTAGTATTCACGATGATTTAGACCAGGGGTCGGCAACCTTGTTCTGCATAGGGGCCAGGACGCATGTCTGTGAGTGGATGGCGGGCCACATCTATCACGTGCTCACATAGTTCCCTTCGAGGACCCCACTGGCCCCTAGTTACAGGCGCTCACCAACATGGCGCAGCTACAGACCATTACCTTGGCTCTGTCCAGAAGGCAGAGGCTCAAATACTCACACTCACTCGTCCCCGGCCTATTGACAAACCCGATCCCGACAGTGAAGCCCAGACACAGAAGGTGCGTGGTCGCGCCGGCGGCTTTACGCAGGATGTGGTACAGCCAGAGCGCGGCGCCAAAGATCTTAGAGCGGAGCTGCTCGGCGATTGGCGGCTCCGCCATTGCAGCCGCTGGAGGAGGCGTCCTTGCATCACCGTGCCTGGGCGCCGCAGCCTCGGGCCCGGGAGGTACCGGAGATGAAGGAAGTCTGCGGGCCGGATAATTACTGGGAAAAAAATACGCCGCATTACGGGCCGCATTCGGCCCAGGGGCCGTAGGATTCCGACCCCTTAGACAATGCTGCGCTGTGCAATGTCAATGATTGAGGCTCTGGTATCTGTAATCAATGTGTCGGTGAATAGAGGTGATCTTTCGCAACACCACACTGATTTGAATTGAATTGAATACTTTTTTGTCACATGTGCCAAGTCACAGTGAAATTCTTTCAGTGCAAATAGTCGCCACATAAAGGGAGCTGATTACAAAGTATACCATACCAGGTCCTCCTTTGTTCTGCCCCCACCCCCCACCCCCACCTCACAGCGGTCGCCCCCTCCTTGGTTCCCGGCAGTGCATCCTCCAACTCACTCCGAACCCTGATCCATGATAAATCCACGCTCTCCGCCGGGTCCCCTCCTGACGACTCCACGGTGCCGCCCCAGCCGCGGGCTCTGTCGACCCAGGCTCCGTCGGCCGCAGGCTCCGACCCGCGAGGATCGTCGACCCACGAGGCTCCGTCTCCAGCTTCTCGGCTGCTCCTGGGCGGCTTCTGCCGTGGCGGCAAACTCAACCTCAAGAGGTGCCGAGAAGGCCCGGGTTGTATTAGAGAGGGACTGCGCGCTGTTCACGGGCGCCCGGGCGGATTTCCGGGTCCGCTGGGCACCACGCGGGGGTGGAATGCATCCTTAATAAGGATGGTGATACAGTTGTATAATAATATATTTAGCATTGAAGAATATTTGTTTGATTTGTATCATGCTGGTGGGGTTTGTTTTGATTTATTTCATACTGTACATATTATTGTAAATAATTTTTTTTTTAAAGGGGGTGCCGGCTTGCAGGCTGGACCTTTGGCTGCTAATTGCTGCTTCTTTTGCTTGCAGGATGCACGAACTAGGTCTTCACCCTTCAGCAAGGAAAATCTACTTTGGCCAACTGCTGGGGATGTCAGATCAGATCACCTTCCCCCTTGGTACGTACCTTCCAGACCCACCCTTCTACACCCAGCACTGTGCTGTGTAATCTGCCACTAAACACACAGTGACGCAGGAACTCGGCCGGTCAGGCAGCATCCGTGGTGGAAATTGACAGTTCATAAGTCATAGGAGCAGAATTAGGCCACTCAGCCCATCATATCTACTCTGCCATTTAAACAAGGCTGATCTATCTTTCCCTCTTGAACGACCCATTCTCCTGCCTTCTCCCCATAACCCCTGACACCTGTACTAATCAAGAATCTATCAAACTCTTAAAAATACCCGATGATTTGGCCTCCACAGCTGTCTGTTACGATGAATTTCACAGATTCACCACCCTCTGGCTAAGGAAATTTCTCCTCATCTCCTTTCTAAAGGTATGTTCTATTATTCTGAGGCCGTGCCCTCTAGTCCTAGACTCTCAAACTATTGGAAACATCCTCTGCACATCTACTCTATCCAGGCCTTTCACTATTCGGTAAGCTTCAATGAGGTCCCCCCCCCCCCATTCTTCTAAACTCAAGCGAGTACAGGCCCAGTGCCGTCAAACCCTCATCATACATTATCATGCAGGCGATGGTTCATAACAGGGCCTTGCTTCAGACTAGTGCAATCCTTTGTATGGCAGTCTGGAGAAGGATCCCCACCCGAAACGTCAGCTATCCATGTTCTCCAGAGATGCTGCTTGACCTGCTGAGATACTCCAGCACTTTGTGCCTTCCATGGTATATCTGAGTTGTTAATGATCTTGCCTCATGCCTGTGGAGGTCATAGGTTCAAATCCTACTCAAGAAACATGTGCTCTCAGATCTCGAGAGGAAAGAGCAATGTTCTCCCAGTGGTACAGCGGGCAGAGCTGTTGTCTCACAGCACCAGAGACTTGGGTTCAATCCTGACTACGGGGTGCTGTCTGTGTGGAGTTTGCACGTTCTCCTTGTTTGCTCCAGTTTCCTCCCCACATCGCAAAGACTTGTGGGTTTTGTAGGTTAATTGTGAATTGTCCCCTGGTGTGTAGGGAGTGGAAGAGAAAGTGGGATAACATAGAGCTAGTGAGAACGGGTGATTGATGGTCGGCATGAACTCGCTGGGCCGAAGGGTCTGTTTCCATGCTGTATCTCTCGATGTTAACAAATACAGATTTTGTAGTGAAGAGTGGTAGATATTTGGGATAATCAAATATTTAAAGTAATGGAGATAAGAATCAATCAATAAAAGGCAAGTGCTCTTATTGTAGCCATGGTTGAATGGTGGAGTAGACTTGATGGGCTGAATGGCCTAATTCTACTCCTATCACTAATGACCTTGACCGGACTTTGCTGGCTATACCTTGCACTGAAGGTTATTCCTTTCTATGTATCATACACTGTAAATGGATTGGTTGTAATCATGTATTGTCTTTCTGCTGACTGGTTAACACGCGACAAAAAGATTTTCACTGTGCCTCGGTGCACGTGACATTAGACTAAACTGAACTGGCCCGAGATTCTATCGGCTAAAACTCTCCATTGCCCCACAGGCCAGGCTGGCTACCCAGTGTACAAGTACGTCCCGTATGGTCCAGTGGAGGAAGTCCTGCCTTACCTGTCCAGGCGGGCCCAGGAGAACAAGGGCATGGTGGCGGGAACCCAGCGGGAGCGCCGCCTGCTGTGGGGAGAACTGAAGCGACGGACCGTGGCGGGGGAGCTGTTCAAACCAGTGTTGTAGAGGCGTCCTGGCTCGTCAACGCTTGGCGAGGTGTCTGCGTGGCCCCCTGGTGGAGGTGAAAGGGGAACACCACGACTCGATGCAGACTGTTCGAGCTATTGGGTCTCTCTCCCCCTCTCTCCCCCCTCCTCCCCCTCCCTCCAGCACAGGGTTCTGGTAAAACAAAAACGAATAACTCTTCTTAGGGCCAAGATTCGGTGAGGCTGCGTCGGAACTTGCCCTGCCTCTCTCTCACACCCTGGGCTCTTTGTGTTTCTCACCAAAACCCAGAGCTATTTAATTATCGTGCAGTACTTGTAAGAACAGTATTTAAAATCCAGATGGGCGTGACAGTTCCACTCGTGACTCCTGCTCACTTTACAAAAAAATAACTGCAGGTGCTGGTTTGCAAAAAAAAGACACAAGGCGCTGGGGTGACTCGGCAGGTCTGGCAGCATCTCTGGAGAACAGGGATTTGTACAGCCATCTACTAATCGAACCCCCTTCACTTGTATCCACCTATCATTTGCCAGGCTCTGTCCCAGCCCAACGTTTGTCCAACTTACCTACCCTACACTACAATCAGTCTGAAGAAGGTTCCTCACAGGAAACGTCACCTATCCATATTCTCCAGAGACCTGACCCGCTGAGTCACTCCAGCACTTTGTGTCTTGCTACATTATATTAGCTGAAGAGCCACAGGGAAAAATTGCACAGACTTGGCAGACACCCTGAACTCCTGCTGTGAGAGGTTTTTGTATGGTGAGCAGGAAACCTACCCATTCTGCCTTACTAACAGGGTTTGTTACTTTTGTTTTTAATTGGGCAATGCAAACGTAGTTTTAATCATTCTTCAGGGATTTTCTTTTAAACAGGCGAGAAGAGTTTGGCGTCTGAAGGGTCTCGACCCGAAATGTCACCCAATCCTTTTTGTGTCTACCTTCGAGAAAAGTTTGGACACAGCTGCCGACCACCTTGTCTTAGTGCAGAGGTCACGCCCATTATAACACACACTACTCTAGTCGAGGGGGGAAGCGAGGGGTTATACTGCCTGCAGCTTCCGTGAGCTCTCGGCCGCTCCAGTCATTGACTAACGCAAGACCTGGAACATAGACTGAACGCCAAGGAGATTTCACAAGTGTTCCTGCTGCATGTAAAACCATGCAAACCACATCCTCCCTTTGAAGTTCGCCTGATTACGTGACGTGCTGTACTCAATTGTGTATATATTAACTCACTACCGTTAATGCAGGCTTGTGGATTCAAACTGTGTAGGAAGGAACTGCAGGTGCTGGTTCATAGCGAAGATGGATACAAAGTGCTGGAGTAACTCAGCAGGTCAGGCAGCATCTCTGGAGAAAAACAAAGTGATATTTCAGGTAGGGATCCTTCTTCAGACAGAAAGTAGAATGGGGGGGTGGGGGTTGGATTTTTTACAGAGGTCCAACTCTTGGTGTCCCTTTTCCTACCTCCAGTTTCCCCACCATCCCCTACTTTCAGTCTGAAGAAGGGTTCCGACCCAAAACATCACCCATCCGTTTTCTCCAGAGGTGCAGCCTGACCCACTCAGCTACTCCAGCACGTCTCTCATGTGAATTCAAGCTGCCTGCTTTGGCAATGGACTAAATAGTTGCAAGATCGCCTTGTATAAAGTGCAGAATAGTCCCAATTATTTGTCAATTTTGGATATATGTATAGCTGCAAATGTAATTTGTTAATCGCCCTATATTCCCAGCAGGTAAGAGGTCGTGATAGGCACAAGAGGATTGAAAACTTGGTTTGTGTTGCTCTATCCTGGGCTTAATCTGAGTGAAAGAGCTTTGCTAAACTTGAATTGCAAATACCCAAATCATTTTAGTTGACCTGAACCATCCTATTTTAAAAAGAAACATGTAAACCTTGGCAGATCTAACCCACAAGTTTAGTCGATACTGGTTTAATTGGTCTTTGGTCTGGTCTTTGGTGACACAGTGGTGCAACTGGTAGATCTGGTGCTCCGTCACAGTGCCAGAGGCCCAGGTTCAACCCTGACCTCAGGTGCTGTCTGTATGGAGTTTGTACGTTCTCCCTGTGACCGTGTGGGTTTTCTCAAGGTGCTCCGGTTTCACTTCTTCACACAAGGCATAGGTTAATCGGCTATTGTAAATTGTTCCTAGGATATTGTTAGTGTACAGGGTTATCGCTGGTCCAGCATGGCCCCGGTGGGCCGAAGAGCCTTTATCTCTAAAGTCTAAACTGCCAGAATGTGGTTTACTACTGGTTTTGTCCCTTCCCGATAGCAAGCAGAGAGCTCTCTGGCTATCCCAGGGGGCAGAATGATTGATTCTGGTAACCCCTGCTAGGGTGGGTTGAATGGAATATGCAATAGGATTTGTTTCTTTGCAGGTTCCCAATGCCAACTCTTGCAGCCTGTTCAGCTCTTCCCCACTGACTTCTGTATTTTTATTTCTACGTGTGTTCCATCCTGCCTAAGCTTCCCAATAAATTTTATTTGTGTACGTATTGCTTGCAGTACAGGTTATTCTTAACATTCATGTTAAGCAGAGCATCCGATAAACCAGTCTGAAGATTGAAGAAGGGTCCAGACCCAAAACATCACCTATCCATGTTCTCCAACGATGCTGCCTGACCCGCTGAGTTCCTGCAGTTCCTTGCTTCTACCTGATAAGCTCGTCTGCCAATTTAGTTTAGTTTTGAGATACAGCGTGGAGCAATCATGAATAAATGTGTCCAAATGCAGAGGACATTTGGTCATTTTAATCATTTTTAGTGCTGAATAACCCACTTAGTATATTGTCCTTTGCATCACATTTCCGACCAATATCCCCTTTAAGTTTTCCTATTGTATTTATTTACTCTGAAGCACGAGGCTATCACCGAGTATGCAGGTCTTTGCAAAGCCCAAGACTTTGAGCTCCTTTGTTTAACTGCAATGTTGGCCAGCACAGTCCTGTTCAATAACTCCCCGCAACATGCGCTGCTGCTCCACGGCCTGTTTCCATGCTGTGTCTCTAAACTAGGGATTGGTTGGATAGGGGTTGAACAGGTTGGGAGAGTGGGCAGAGAAGTGGCAGATGGAATATAGTGTAGCAAAGTGTGGAGTCGTGCATTTTGGTAGGAATAAAGCCGTAGACTATTCTCCAAATTGGGAGAGAATCCAGAAATCGGAGGTGCATAGAGAGTTGGGAATGCTGGTGCAGGATTCCCAAAAAGTTAATCTGCAAGTCGAATCGGTAGCAAAGAAAGCAAGCGCAATGCTAGCATTTACAAACAAAAACATGATGTAAAGCCGAGGCTGTATAAGGCGCTGGTAAGGCCACATTTGGAATATTGTAAACAATTTTGGGCACCATATCCGAGGATGGATGTGCTGGCTCTGGAGAGGGTCCAGAGGAGGTTTACAAGAATGATCTCAGGAATGAGTAGGTTAACATATGATGAGCGTTTGACGGTACTGGGCCTGTACTCACTGGAGTTTAGAAGAATGAGGGGTGGGGGGGGGGGGGGGGGTCATCATTGAATCATACAGAATAGTGAAAGGCTTGGATAGAGTGGATGTGGAGAGGATGTTTCCACTAGTGGGAGAGTCTAGGACTAGAGGTCATAGCCTCAGAATTAAAGGATGTTCTTTTCAGAAGGAGTTGTGGAATTTCTTTAGTTAGAGGGTGATGAATCCGTGGAATTCTTTGCCACAGAAGGCTGTGGAGGCCAAATTAGTGGATATATTTAAGGCAGAGATAGATAGATTCGTGATTAGTACGGGTGTCGGGTTATGGGGAGAAGGCAGGAGAATGGGGTTAGGAGGGAGAGATAGATCTGCCATGATTGAATGGCAGAGTAGACTTGATGGGCCGAATGGCCTAATTCTGATCCTATCGCTTATGATCTGACTACTAAGAAATGGAGATCTAGTCAAATATATGCGTCTTGTTTATTCTACTCCAACAATGTTTTGCATGTGGGCACATGCCATAAATGTCACATATTTACATACAACACACTAACATGGTCCAGGAGAATTCCTGAAATTAATTCCAAGGAAAATCCCTTGGAAATTCCAAGAACAGTCATTCTTGGGCATAGCTATATGGCGAGAGGGAGAAAGTATAATGGAGAGGTACGTGGGGAAATGTATTACTGAGAGTGGTGGGGGCCTGGTGCACATTGCCAGGGTGGTGGTGGTGGCAGATAGGCGTTTAGGAAGCTTTTAGATAGGCAAATGGATCTGTTCCAATAAAGGGTTACTCCAACATTTTATCTATCTTTGGTATAAACCAACATCTGTAATTCCCTTTTACAAAATGTCAATACACTAACCTGTTCCCGGAGAGTTCCTGAAATTAAAACAGTCATTCTGGGAAACTCCAAGAACAGTAATCCTTGGGCATAGCTATAAAGCGAGAGTAAATACGAGCATTTGTTTCCTATCTCACTGATCACATTTAATTGTGCAATAATTTCCTGTTGTTGAGTAGATTTTTGGGTATTCAATTTGAACTTTATCTCGGTGATGGTGAAGCTTTAGATTAGATTAGATTAGATTCCTTTATTGTCATTCAGACCTTTCGGTCTGAACGAAATTATGTTGCCTGCAGTCATACACAGAACCAATAAAAACAAAACATACAATAAACACAAATTAAACATCCACCACAGTGAGTTCACCAAGCACATCCTCACTGTGATGGAGGCAAAGTCTTAGTCTCCGTCTCTTCCCTCCTTGTTCTCCCTCTGCGCTGAGGCGATCGATCCAGGCCGGAGATGCCGCCCTCCAGTCCAGCGGACCTCCGTGGTGATGTCGCCGCCGCCGAAAGCTGGAACGCCGTCTCTGCTCCGAGACGGCCCGCCACAGCATCAGCTCCGGGCAGCCGCCCCAGTTTACACTGACATTGTGTACTCAATGCAGAATGTTCTGCAGTTTTATACACGCACAAACACGAACACATGCACACACACACAGACAGACATCTTCAAATCCACACGCATACACACAAAGTCACCTTTATCTGAGGACCATTGGTCCACCTGCTATTCATTCAAGCACACACTGAGAGACACTCACACCCACAGACACACTCAGATTCATACAGATGCACATACACACGCACACAGAGACACCAACACAGACACACTGACATACAGATGCACAGACGCGCATACTCACGTACACAGAGACACTCACACCAACTTGCTCAGACTCATACAGATGCACACACACATACACGCACAGGGACCCACACACTCGGACACCCACAGGGACACTCAGACTCATACAGACGTGCACACACATACACACGTGCACACACATACACACGTGCACAGCGACACTCACTCACACGCACGCACACACACACTGATATATACGCCTTCAAGGACTCAAACACACTGCCATAATTATCTAGTGACCATTGTTCATCATGTTTCCACTGACACAGAAACTCCTTTAGACAGACAGTTGTCCACAACAGCAAGCTCTAGGAACAGCAGGTAGAGACTCAAGGAACTTGAGATGCTGGTATCACAGATGCTGCCTTATTTTTTTTAGAGACACAGCATGGGAACAGGCCGTTCGGCCCACCGATTCCACACTGACCACCCGTTCACTAGTTCTACATTATCCCACTTATCCTCACTAGGGGCAATTTACCGAAGCCAATTAACCGACAAATCTGTCCGTCTTTGGAAGCCTGAGCACCCGGAGAAAACCCACGCGGTCACAGGAAGAACGTACACACTGCACACAGGCAGCATCCATATTGAAGATCAAACCCGGGTCTCTGACGCTGTGAGGCAGCAACGACTACCACACCACCGTGCCACCCCTATCTTCCAGCATGTTGATTTTTGCTCAAGATTCCAGCATGTGGATGTGAATGTCGCCACCTGCAGGTTCCCCTCCAAACTGCACATGGTCCTAACAAGAATCTATCTATGGAACTGGTGGGCTACAATGCTGAGAACTAGATTCTGCACTCGCATCGTTCCCTTGATCTATTGTACTTGGGTTTGACGTGATTGTATTTAGCAATGGCATATTTGATCCGTTTGGATCGCATGCAGAACCAAGATTTTCACCGTGTCTCGGTACACGTGACAATAATTCAGTTTAGTTTATTGTCATGTGTATCGTGGTACAGCGAAAAGCTTTCTTGTTGCGTGCTAACCAGTCAGGAGAAAGACAATACAAGTTCGTTCAAGTTCAAGTGAGTTTATTGTCATGTGTCCCTGTATAGGACAATGAAATTCTTGCTTTGCTTCAGCACACAGAACATAGTAGGCATTTACCACAAAACAGATAAGTGTGTCCATATACCATAATATATATATATATATATATATTCGGTGAGGCTGCGTCGGAACTTGCCCTGCCTCTCTCACACCCTGGGCTCTTTGTGTTTCTCACCAAAACCCAGAGCTATTTAATTATCGTGCAGTACTTGTAAGAACAGTATTTAAAATCCAGATGGGCGTGACAGTTCCACTCGTGACTCCTGCTCACTTTACAAAAAAATAACTGCAGGTGCTGGTTTGCAAAAAAAAAGACACAAGGCGCTGGAGTGACTCGGCAGGTCTGGCAGCATCTCTGGAGAACAGGGATTTGTACAGCCATCTACTAATCGAACCCCCTTCACTTGTATCCACCTATCATTTGCCAGGCTCTGTCCCAGCCCAACGTTTGTCCAACTTACCTACCCTACACTACAATCAGTCTGAAGAAGGTTCCTCACAGGAAACGTCACCTATCCATATTCTCCAGAGACCTGACCCGCTGAGTCACTCCAGCACTTTGTGTCATGCTAAATTATATTAGCTGAAGAGCCACAGGGAAAAATTGCACAGACTTGACAGACACCCTGAACTCCTGCTGTGAGAGGTTTTTGTATGGTGAGCAGGAAACCTTCCCATTCTGCCTTACTAACAGGGTTTGTTACTTTTGTTTTTAATTGGGCAATGCAAACGTAGTTTTAATCATTCTTCAGGGATTTTCTTTTAAACAGGCGAGAAGAGTTTGGCGTCTGAAGGGTCTCGACCCGAAATGTCACCCAATCCTTTTTGTGTCTACCTTCGAGAAAAGTTTGGACACAGCTGCCGACCACCTTGTCTTAGTGCAGAGGTCACGCCCATTATAACACACACTACTCTAGTTGAGGGGGGAAGCGAGGGGTTATACTGCCTGCAGCTTCCGTGAGCTCTCGGCCGCTCCAGTCATTGACTAACGCAAGACCTGGAACATAGACTGAACGCCAAGGAGATTTCACAAGTGTTCCTGCTGCATGTAAAACCATGCAAACCACATCCTCCCTTTGAAGTTCGCCTGATTACGTGACGTGCTGTACTCAATTGTGTATATATTAACTCACTACCGTTAATGCAGGCTTGTGGATTCAAACTGTGTAGGAAGGAACTGCAGGTGTTGGTTCATAGCGAAGATGGATACAAAGTGCTGGAGTAACTCAGCAGGTCAGGCAGCATCTCTGGAGAAAAACAAAGTGATAATTCAGGTAGGGATCCTTCTTCAGACAGAAAGTAGAACGGGTGGGTGGGGGGGGGGGGGGTTGGATTTTTTACAGAGGTCCAACTCTTGGTGTCCCTTTTCCTACCTCCAGTTTCCCCACCATCCTCTACTTTCAGTCTGAAGAAGGGTTCCGACCCAAAACATCACCCATCCGTTTTCTCCAGAGGTGCAGCCTGACCCACTCAGCTACTCCAGCACGTCTCTCATGTGAATTCAAGCTGCCTGCTTTGGCAATGGACTAAATAGTTGCAAGATCGCCTTGTATAAAGTGCAGAATAGTCCAATTATTTGTCAATTTTGGATATATGTATAGCTGCAAATGTAATTTGTTAATCGCCCTATAGTCCCAGCAGGTAAGAGGTCGTGATAGGCACAAGAGGATTGAAAACTTGGTTTGTGTTGCTCCTCTATCCTGGACTTAATCTGAGTGAAAGAGCTTTGCTAAACTTGAATTGCAAATACCCAAATCATTTTAGTTGACCTGAACCATCCTATTTTAAAAAGAAACATGTAAACCTTGGCAGATCTAACCCACAAGTTTAGTTGATACTGGTTTAATTGGTCTTTGGTGACACAGTGGTGCAACTGGTAGATCTGGTGCTCCGTCACAGTGCCAGAGGCCCAGGTTCAATCCTGACCTCAGGTGCTGTCTGTATGGAGTTTGTACGTTCTCCCTGTGACCGCGTGGGTTTTCTCAAGGTGCTCCGGTTTCACTTCCTCACACAAGGCATAGGTTAATCGGCTATTGTAAATTGTTCCTAGGATATTGTTAGTGTACAGGGTGATCGCTGGGCCAGCATGGCCCCGGTGGGCCGAAGAGCCTTTATCTCTAAAGTCTAAACTGCCAGAATGTGGTTTACTACTGGTTTTGTCCCTTCCCGATAGCAAGCAGAGAGCTCTCTGGCTATCCCAGGGGGCAGAATGATTGATTCTGGTAAACCCTGCTAGGGTGGGTTGAATGGAATATGCAATAGGATTTGTTTCTTTGCAGGTTCCCAATGCCAACTCTTGCAGCCTGTTCAGCTCTTCCCCACTGACTTCTGTATTTTTATTTCTACGTGTGTTCCATCCTGCCTAAGCTTCCCAATAAATTTTATTTGTGTACGTATTGCCTGCAGTACAGGTTATTCTTAACATTCATGTTAAGCAGAGCATCCGATAAACCAGTCTGAAGATTGAAGAAGGGCCCAGACCCAAAACATCACCTATCCATGTTCTCCAACGATGCTGCCTGACCCGCTGAGTTCCTGCAGTTCCTTGCTTCTACCTGATAAGCTAGTCTGCCAATTTAGTTTAGTTTTGAGATACAGCGTGGAGCAATCATGAATAAATGTGTCCAAATGCAGAGTACATTTGGTCATTTTAATCATTTTTAGTGCTGAATAACCCACTTAGTATATTGTCCTTTGCATCACATTTCCGACCCATATCCCCTTTAAGTTTTCCTATTGTATTTATTTACTCTGAAGCACGAGGCTATCACCAAGTATGTAGGTCTTTGCAAAGCCCAAGACTTTGAGCTCCTTTGTTTAACCGCAATGTTGGCCAGCACAGTCCTGTTCAATAACTCCTCGCAACATAGAAATTAGGTGCAGGAGTAGGCCATTCGGCCCTTCGAGCCTGCACCGCCATTCAATATGATCATGGCTGATCATCCAACTCAGTATCCCATACCTGCCTTCTCTCCATACCCTCTGATCCCCTTAGCCACAAGGGCCACATCTAACTCCCTCTTAAATATAGCCAATGAACTGGCCTCGACTACCCTCTGTGGCAGAGAGTTCCAGAGATTCACCACTCTCTGTGTGAAAAAAGTTCTTCTCATCTCGGTTTTAAAGGATTTCCCCCTTATCCTTAAGCTGTGACCCCTTGTCCTGGACTTCCCCAACATCGGGAGCAATCTTCCTGCATCTAGCCTGTCCAACCCCTTAAGAATTTTGTAAGTTTCTATAAGATCCCCTCTCAATCTCCTAAATTCTAGAGAGTATAAACCAAGTCTATCCAGTCTTTCTTCATAAGACAGTCCTGTCATCCCAGATGTTGGCTCCACAGCCTGTTTCCATGCTGTGTCTCTAAACTAGGGATTGGTTGGATAGGGGTTGGACAGGTTGGGAGAGTGGGCAGAGAAGTGGCAGATGGAATATAGTGTAGCAAAGTGTGGAGTCGTGCATTTTGGTAGGAATAAAGGCGTAGACTATTCTCTAAATGGGGAGAGAATCCAGAAATCGGAGGTGCAAAGAGAGTTGGGAATGCTGGTGCAGGAATCCCAAAAGGTTAATCTGCAAGTCGAATCGGTAGCAAAGAAAGCAAGCGCAATGCTAGCATTTATAAACAAAAACATGATGTAATGCCGAGGCTGTATAAGGTGCTGGTAAGGCCACATTTGGAATATTGTGAGCAATTTTGGGCACCATATCCGAGGATGGATGTGCTGGCTCTGGAGAAGGTCCAGAGGAGGTTTACAAGAATGATCTCAGGAATGAGTAAGTTAACATATGATGAGCGTTTGATGGCACTGGGCCTGTACTCACTGGAGTTTAGAAGAATGAGGGGGGGGGGGGTCATCATTGAATCATACAGAATAGTGAAAGGCTTGGATAGAGTGGATGTGGAGAGGATGTTTCCACTAGTGGGAGAGTCTAGGATTAGCGGTCAGAACCTCAGAATTAAAGGATGTTCTTTTCAGAAGGAGTTGTGGAATTTCTTTAGTTAGAGGGTGGTGAATCCGTGGAATACTTCGCCACAGAAGGCTGTGGAGGCCAAATCAGTGGATATATTTAAGCAGAGATAGATAGATTCGTGATTAGTACGGGTGTGGGGAGAAGGCAGGAGAATGGGGTTAGGAGGGAGAGATAGATCTGCCATGATTGAATGGCAGAGTAGACTTGATGGGCCGAATGGCCTAATTCTGCTCCTATCGCTTATGATCTGACTACTAAGAAATGGAGATCTAGTCAAATATATGCGTCTCGTTTATTCTACTCCAACAATTTTTTGCATGTGGGCACATGCCATAAATGTCACATATTTACATACAACACACTAACATGGTCCAGGAGAATTCCTGAAATTAATTCCAAGGAAAATCCCTTGGAAATTCCAAGAACAGTCATTCTTGGGCATAGCTATATGGCGAGAGGGAGAAAATATAATGGAGAGGTACGTGGGGAAATGTTTTACTGAGAGTGGTGGGGGCCTGGTGCACATTGCCAGGGTGGTGGTGGTGGCAGATAGGCGTTTAAGAAGCTTTTAGATAGGCACATGGATCTGCTCCAACAAAGGGTTACTCCAACATTTTATCTATCTTTGGTATAAACCAGCATCTAATTCCCTTTTACAAAATGTAAATACACTAACCTGTTCCAGGAGAGTTCCTGAAATTAAAACAGTCATTCTGGGAAACTCCAAGAACAGTAATCCTTGGGCATAGCTATAAAGCGAGAGTAAACACGAGCATTTGTTTCCTATCTCACTGAACACATTTAATTGTGCAATCATTTCCTGTTGTTGAGTAGATTTTTGGGTATTCAAGTTGAACTTTATCTCGGTGATGGTGAAGCTTTAGATTAGATTAGATTAGATTCCTTTATTGTCATTCAGACCTTTCTGTCTGAACGAAATTATGTTGCCTGCAGTCATACACAGAACCAATAAAAACAAAACATACAATAAACACAAATTAAACATCCACCACAGTGAGTTCACCAAGCACATCCTCACTGTGATGGAGGCAAAGTCTTAGTCTCCGTCTCTTCCCTCCTTGTTCTCCCTCTGCGCTGAGGCGATCGATCCAGGCCGGAGATGCCGCCCTCCAGTCCAGCGGACCTCCGTGGTGATGTCGCCGCCGCCAAAAGCCGGAACGCCATCTCTGCTCCGAGACGGCCCACCACAGCATCAGCTCCGGGCCGCCGCCCCAGCTCCGGGTCCCGCAGTCTCCGCTCCGGGCCGCCGCCCCAGCTCCGGGTCCCGCAGTCTCCGCTCCGATCTGGTGAATGCAGAAGTCCAGAGTGTAAGATATCTAGTGGGCATCAATCACATTGCCAGGTCGACCCCTGCAACTCCGACCCACTGCCGCCACCAAGATACTGAGGGGCATGGACAAAGTGAACGCTCACAGTCTTCTTCCCAAGGAGAGGAGTCTAAAACTAGAGGGCACGGGCTGAAGGTGAGAGGGGAAAGATTTAAGAAGGACCTCAGGGACAACCTTTTCACTCAGAGTGCAGACCATCTCTGGAATGAACTGTCAGAGGAAGCTATAGATGCGGATATAATTAAGACTTTTAAACAACATTTGGACAGATATATGGATGGGAAGGGTTTAGAGGCCAATGGGCCAAATGGGACTAGCCCAGTATGGCAACATGGGCAGCATGGACAAAGTGGGCCAAAGGGCCTGTTTCCGTGCTATACAGCTCTAAGACTCCTTGACTCTATGAGACGTTGATGCAGTGTTTTGGGAAGCATTTGTCTTTGGGAAGGACTAGATATTTTTTCTCTCCGCAAACAGCGTTTCAGCCAGACGAGGAAGTGTTAAAAGAGCATTTTGCACATTGCTGTGGAAAAGGCTTCAGCTTGGCAACCACAATGAAGATATGGAACCTGGTCTCATAGGCCAATGTCTTGGAGGCAAGGTTATTGCAGAGAAATGCTCTTGACATCAGCTCCGGGCAGCCGCCCCAGTTTACACTGACATTGTGTACTCAATGCAGAATGTTCTGCAGTTTTATACACGCACAAACACGAACACATGCACACACACAGACACAGACATCTTCAAATCCACACGCATACACACAAAGTCACCTTTATCTGAGGACCATTGGTCCACCTGCTATTCATTCAAGCACACACACTGAGAGACACTCACACCCACAGACACACTCAGATTCATACAGATGCACATACACACGCACACAGAGACACTCACACCAACACAGACACACTCTGACATACAGATGCACAGACGCGCATACTCACGTACACAGAGACACTCACACCAACTTGCTCAGACTCATACAGATGCACACACACATACACGCACAGGGACCCACACACTCAGACACCCACAGGGACACTCAGACTCATACAGACGTGCACACACATACACACGTGCACACACATACACACGTGCACACACATACACACGTGCACAGCGACACTCACTCACGCACGCACACACACTGATATATACGCCTTCAAGGACTCAAACACACTGCCATAATTATCTAGTGACCATTGTTCATCATGTTTCCACTGACACAGAAACTCCTTTAGACAGACAGTTGTCCACAACAGCAAGCTCTAGGAACAGCAGGTAGAGACTCAAGGCACTTGAGATGCTGGTATCACAGATGCTGCCTTATTTTTTTTAGAGACACAGCATGGAAACAGGCCGTTCGGCCCACCGATTCCACACTGACCACCCGTTCACTAGTTCTACATTATCCCACTTATCCTCACTAGGGGCAATTTACCGAAGCCAATTAACTGACAAATCTGTTCGTCTTTGGAAGCCTGAGCACCCGGAGAAAACCCACGCGGTCACAGAAAGCATGTACACACTGCACACAGGCAGCATCCATATTGAAGATCAAACCCGGGTCTCTGACGCTGCAAGGCAGCAACAACTACCACACCACTGTGCCACCCCTATCTTCCAGCATGTTGATTTTTGCTCAAGATTCCAGCATGTGGATGTGAATGTCGCCACCTGCAGGTTCCCCTCCAAACTGCATATAGTCCTAACAAGAATCTATCACTAATCGTTCACTTTCTGATGATGGACTGGGCAGTGTTTACTACTTTTAGTGGTCTTTTCCTCTCCAGGGCGCTCAAATTGCCGAACCAAGCCACGATGCAACCGGTCAGCATGCTCTCTACTGTGCACCTGTAGATGTTGGAGAGGCATAGAGTGGAAACAATGTCCCAGCTACACTAGTCCCACTTGTCAGCGTTTGGTCCATATCCCTCTAAACCTGTCCTATCCTCTTCCCCATTGAGCGTTGGCATCAGGGTTGGAATCACAGCCCTGGCTACCACTCAATCTTGTTGTGTCGTCCGCTCCCAAGAGGGTGTACCTGGTTTCATTAGGTACAGTCACCAGGGGTCTCCTGCACTCCACGTTTGCTCCTCTTTCTCATAGTCACCCACCTTCGCTCTTCTGGTATCCTTGGTGTGACAACCTCACTGTAGGTCCTGTCCAGGAAGCTCTCGTTTTCCCGGATGGCCCCGAGGTCATCCGACTGCTGCTCCAGTTCCACAACCCGTTCATTCAGGAGCTGCACCTGGACACAATTTCTGCAGGTGTAGTAGTCAGAAGCACCAGCAGTGTCCCTGACTTCCCACATCCTGCAGGAAACTCACTGTATGCCTCACTGCCTGCCATTACTTCAGTGGACAAAAAAACACAAATTTCAAGTCAAGTGTGGCCTCCTTGCCAAAGACTCACACTTTACTCACCAAGGCATTTCACCTCAACGAGGTCGCTCCCCCGAGAGCAAGCCCTGCCTTTATTTGCTGTTCAATTAACTAATTAGCAAATTTACAAATTGGGTTACTGGTTTTTAAAATGACCCGCTCTGGAAAAACTCACCAAGACTTTAACTTCTGTAGCCAATCCCCACACTCGCTCCTTCACCTGTTGCCCCTCTGCTGACCTTGAAGGTATTACAATTAGTCCATTTACAATGTATAGACACATAATAAGGGAATAACGTTTAGTGCAAGGTAGACAAAAATGCTGGAGAAACTCAGCGGGTGAGGCAGCATCTATGGATTCCTTCGTTCCACAGATGCTGTCTCAGCCGCTGAGTTTCTCCAGCATTTCTGTCTACCTTCGATTTTTCCAGCATCTGTAGTTCTTTCTTAAACGTTTAGTGCAAGGCAAAGTCAGGTCAAAGATAGTCTGAGGGACATCAAAGAGATAGATGGTAGTTCAATAATAAACCTAAAGTTAAGTGCCCTCTTGTTTTTGACAGCCCTGCCATATCCCTCTAAACATTTCCTGTCCATGTACCTGTCCAAATGTCTTTTCAATGTTGTTATAGTACCAGCCTAAACTACCTCCTCTGGCAGCTCGTTTCATATACCCACCATCCACTGTGAAAAGTTGCCTCTCAGGTACTTTATTCCCCTACACTGGCTAAAAGACACTGGATTTACCCTGACAATTCCATTCATAACTTTATACACCTCTATAGGATCACCATTCATCCTCCTGCACTCAAAGGAATACAGTCCTAGCCTGCCCAACCTCTCCCTATAGCTCAGGCCAGGTCCAAGCAACATCCTCGTAAATTTTATCTGCACTCTCTCCAGCATAACATCGACCTTCTTATGAAAGACACAAAGTGCTGGAGTAACTCAGCGGGTTAAGCAGTATCTCTGGAGAGCATGAATAGGTGCACCTTTATCACAGTTGTGGCAGTGTGGGTCCGTGACCATGCTCCCTTATATTACAACACCTCAGGGGTAGGCTCTGCCTCCAGGTGACCAGGGCAATAGGGCAGCAAGCTCTATTCTACTTTCATTCATGAGAAGATATCCTAGATATGATCACAGTCTTATCTCATTCACTAGTGGTCTGTGGCGCCACCCTGTGGTAGTCTCAAGCAGGTACAGATGAATAAAGGAAGGTCTGCCTGGTCTATACTGCATACTGGAGGAACAGCATTTCATATCGGGTTGCTGGCAACAAAATAGTATGAAGATTGAATTGAAAACATAAAAAATAGGTGCAGGAGGAGGCCATTCGGCCCTTCGAGCCAGCACCGCCACTCATTGTGATCATGGCTGACTGTCCCCTATCAATAAACCGTGCCTGCCTTCTCCCATATCCCTTGACTCCACTAGCCTCTAGAGCTCTATCTAACTCTCTCTTAAATCCATCCCGTGACTTGGCCTCCACTGTGGCAAGGAATTCCATAAATTCACAACTCTCTGGGTGAAAAAGTTTTTTCTCACCTCAGTCCTAAATGACCTCCCCTTTATTCTAAGACTGCGGCCCCTGGTTCTGGACTCGCCCCACATTTGGAACATTTTTCCTGCATCTAGCTTCAAATTTCAACAATTCTACAATTTCAAGTAATACCCCTCTACTCCTTCTTTCTGTCCTGTGCCCCCCCCCCACCCCCAACCTGGTGCGTTCCCATTTCTCCCTCCAACACTCCTCTCTCCAATTTATAAATTTGGGGAGAATTTATAATTTTTTTACCGAAGGCAATTAACCTACAAACCTGCACGTCTTTGGAGGGAAAGTGGGAGGGAACTGTAGTACATGTAGAAATGCCGCGCGGTCATATGGAGAACGTACAATCTCCGAACAGACAGTAGCCAGTAGTCAGGATCGTACCAGGGTCTCTGGCACTGTGAGGCAGAAACTCTACCACTGCGCCACTGTGCTGCACCTCATTCTATTCCTATTCCACAGCACACCTTTAATTTATTCGCTAAGATGTTACGCGGTACTACAATAAATCCCCCACTGAAGTTTAGTTTAGTTTAGCTTATAGGGTGATTTCACGAAAGGTCACTGGAGCGTAGATCCGCACCCATGTGACCGCAAAATTGTAACTGGGGGACAAGCGTCACTTCCGGTACATATTAGTGAATGGGAAAACACGCACTTTCACACCCGTTAAAAACATCGAAAACGGCCAGGTTTTGAGCTGCAATTTACTGTACTAGTCGGGGTGACCGTGAGGCACAGCTACCTAAATTTACAGTTAAAAAAAAAGATAGAAACTAAGGTAAATACAAGAGGGAGCTGAAGGGGCAAAAAAAGCGGAAGTTGATAGCGGACATTTTTCGTGGAGATTTAAAGATCCAAAATATCGGGAATTATCGTGTTTGCTCGCTGCATTTCATCAAATGGGTTAATAATTTTTGGCTAATAATAAAATGTCCTGATTTTGTCAAATTAACAGCTGAGAATTATCCCATTCCTTAGCTTGCATCTGAGTAAAATTTATTTCAAGACGCATTTATGATTCACGGATATTTAAATGGTGAATGTAGCTTCAGAAGCATGTTCATTTTGCATGTTAAAACCCACCCGAGAACCATGGGCGATTTTGCAATTTTACTGAAGGATTTCTAACTTTTAATACTTTTCATCTAACAAATGAATAAAGATAACAAAGCCAATAATGCCACTTTTGATGAAATGCAGCGAGCAAACGCGATAATTCCCGATATTTTGGATCTTTAAATCTCCACGAAAAATGTCCGCTATCAACTTCCGCTTATTTTGCCCCTTCAGCTCCCTCTTGTATTTACCTTAGTTTCTATCTTTTTTTTTAACTGTAAATTTAGGTAGCTGTGCCTCACGGTCACCCCGACTGGTACAGTAAATTGCAGCTCAAAACCTGGCCGTTTTCGATGTTTTTAACGGGTGTGAAAGTGCGTGTTTTCCCATTCACTAACATGTACCGGAAGTGACGCTTGTCCCCCAGTTAAAATTTTCGGTCACGTGGGTGCGGATCTACGCTCCAGTGACCTTTCGTGAAATCACCCTATTGTCATGTGCACTAGGGTATAGTGTAAAGCTTTTGCTGTGTGATAACTAGTCAGCGGAAATAATATACATGATTATAATCTATTCACATAGTACACTCTCGTACAAACTATTCACAGTGTACAGATACATGACAAAGGGAATAACATCAATAACGTGTAGTGCAAGATAAAGTACAATAAAGGCCGATCAAAAATAGTCCGAGGGTCTCCATTGAGGTAGATAGTAGCTCAGCACCAGTCTCTAGTTGGTGGGAGGATGGATCAGTTGTCTGGGAAGAAACTGTTTACATTGAAGATTGGTACAAATTGTTGGAGTAACTCAGCGGGACAGGCAAATCTCTGGAATTAAGGATTGGGTGACATTTCTGGTGACTGAAGAGTCTGAAGAAGGGTCTCGACCCGAAACGTCACCCATTCCTTCTCTCCAGAGATGCTGCCTGTCCTGCGGAGTTACTCTAGCATTTTGTCCCTATCTTGGGAAGAAACTGCCTCTGAATCTAGAGGTATCCATTCCAATATTTCTGTAACTCTTGCCTGATGGGAGAGGGGAGAAGAGCTTTAGGAGAGCGTGGGGCAGCGGGTGTCGGGGAACGCAGGGACGGTGACTCTGGAGGGTGCGTTCCTGTTTAGGATGCTAAAGATCAGGATTTGTGAATGTTCGACAGCAAGTTATCGGAGCTTCACTGCACTAGGATTGTGGTTGCCCCGTGCATCATTTTGCGTGGCTAATGTGGTCAGAGGTCTCACATTGAAATGTTTTCCTCTGCCTTATCCACTCTTCTCAGCCCACTCAGAGAGAAACCAGCAGCAGGTTCTGTGGGGGTTGGCACTGGGAAGTCAAGTCAAGAGTTTGCACTGAATGTAGCATCTCCCACTCTCAGGGTTACAGTACAAAGTTCTAGAAGTTGGGGCTCTATGTTTAGTTATACAACATGTTGGTGAGGCCGTGTTTGGAGTATTGTATTCTGTTCTGGACAACCTGCTACAGGGAAGATGTCATTAAACAGGAAAGAGTGCAGAGAATATTTACGAGGGATGTTCATAAGATCATGTCATAGGAGCAGGATTGTGCCATTCGGCCCATCAAGTCTACTCCACCATTCTATCTTTCTAATCACCCGTTCTAATCAAGGAAGCCGCCAGGACTTGAGGGCCTGAACTAAAGGGAGAGGTTGGGCAATCTAGGACTCTTATTCCTTGGAGTGCAGGAGGCTGAAGGATGATCTTGTAGAAGTGTATAAGATCCTGAGATGAATAGATAGGGTGAAAGTACAGTCTTTTTTTTCCAGGGTGGGGGAATCAAGAATTAGGGAGCATGAGTTTACGGTGGGAGGGGTCAAGATTTAATAGGAAGCTGAGCGGCAATGTTTTCACAAAGAGGGCGGTGGGTATATGGAACAAGCTGCCAGAGGAGGCAGGTATAATAACAACATTTGAAAGAGATTTAGACAAGCAATGATAGGAAATCATATGATAGGGGGCGCTGTCCTGTGCACGGCTGCCCAGCCAGCAGCTGTCTGTCTTTTCATCTTTTTATTTTTTATTTTAGTTAGTTAAAGTGTTTTGTTTGGAGGTCTAGACTTTTTTATGTGGGGGGGGGGGGGGGGGGGGGAAGGGGGAAACTACCTTTCAGGGTCCCTACCTGGTCGGAGAGGCAGCTTTTCTCCGGGCTGCAGCTTCGACCCGTCCTCGCGGCCTACCAGCGGGCCTGGAGCGGCGTTTCCTGTCGGGGACTGCCCAGAACCTCGGCTTCGGCGGCGGCACAGCGCTGGAGCGCTATCGTGGAGCGGGCGATGCCTTGCCCGGGTCGCCGCGCTGGAGCCTGGAGGACCTGAGACTGCCGGGTAAAACATCGCGGAGCTGCGGGACTGTGGAGCGACCAGCTGCGGGCAGCGGCGCTGAACTTAACATCGGGAGCCTGGGATCTCTAGATGAGATCGCCAGTGGTGGAGCTCTAACCGGCGCGGCCTTGTTGGCTTTGGAAGCCGCGGCCTCCAGTACGGAAGCGGCCGTTCCAGGGTTCCCAAGCCGCTGGGAGGACTCTCCCGATGCCGGAGCAACATCACCCGGCGAGAACGGCCAGGAACATCGGGCCTCCGTAGAGGCAACTGTGGAGGCCTCAACAGGCCCGACTATGGGTGAACTGGGGTTGGGGACTGGACTTTGTGCCTTCCCTCATGATGGGAGCCATTGTGGGGGGATGTTCTATGTGTTTAAGACTCTCATTGGTGTTATGTCTGTATTCTTTTTTTTGTGTGCTGCAAAATGGCAAAAAGCATTTCACTTCACTACACCTGGGTGTATGTGAATGTGACCAATAAAATACCTTTGACCTTTGAAAGGTTTGGAAGGATATGGGCCAAATACAGGCAAGTTGGACTAGTGTAGATGGGACATCTTGGTTGGCATGGGTGAGTTGGGCCGAAGGGTTGGTTTCTGAGAGGTATCGCTCTATGAGTCCATGACTCTGATTCTATGTCTCTAACCTTTATTGAAAGGTTACAACCATTATCCCATGTTCTTCCACGTGGCAAGGCTGATGTGGTTCCGATGCTAGTGATTTCCGACTGCAAAGACTAATACTCGAAGGGGTATGAAATATTGCCTCAAAGTGATAGTTATGCTAAATTAATTACATTTCAGCTTGGGTAAATCTAATTAAATCCTATGTAAAGTGAGTAAAACAAGTGTGTGAAGTAAGCTGGGAGCTAATGGAACAATGGTGATTATCCACCTGGGTCAATTGCATTGGAAATGACAGAATTGGTAAAAGTCACAGAGCAATACAGTATAGAAACAGGCATTTCAGTCCGACTTGCCCACACTGACCAACATGTCCCATCTACACTAGTTCCACTTGCCTGCATTTGGCCCACATCCCTCTAAACCTATCCTATCCATGTACCTGTCTAATTGCTTCTTACACGTTAGAAGTGATAGTTCCTGCCTCAACTACTTCCTCCGGCAGCTCGTTCCATACACCCACCACCCTTTGTGTGAAAGAGTTACCCCTCAGGTTCCTATAAAATCTTTCCCCCCTCACCTTAAAACTATGTCCGCTGGTTCTTGATTCCCCCACTCTGGGCAAGAGATCTATCCCTCTCATGATTTTATACACCTCTGTAAGAACACCCCTCATCCTCCTGCGCTCCAGGGAATAGAGACCCAGCCTGCTCAACCTCTCCCTAAAGCTCACACCCTCAAGTCCTGGCAACATCCTCGTAAATCCACTCTGCACCCTCTCGGCAAGAGGGACAAGGTGTGTGGAATAAATGAATGGTGATGTGAGCTCAGCTGTGGGGGAAACGCTTCATGCATGCCGACCTTAAAGAGCTTATCACCGTGGATTTAGAAGCACGGTGTGTCATGGTTTAGTAATCCGCTACAATCCTTTGAAGTGACTAAAGCAATGAGTGAGGACCATCCATGCAATGGATATAATCAACAGTTCAGAAGGCATCTTAAATTTGTCTGCCAGAGGTTTCTGAAGATTAAGGCTCATGGAATTGATGGTGAATTCGCTGCCGGACTGAGGGCAATAGCAGGTAGACAATGGTAATAAATTAGGATGCTTTCGCGTTGTAAATTAGAGTTGTCGGGGGCGGCATGGTGGCGCAGCGGTAGAGTTGCTGCCTTACAGTGCCAGAGACCCAAGTTCGATCCTGACTACAGGTGCTGTCTGTATGGAGTTTGTACGTTCTCCCTGTGCCTGTGTATGCACGTGCCTATCTAAAAGCCTGTTAAACACCCCTCTCATATCTGCCTCCACCACCACCCCTGGCAGTGCATGTGAATAGCTTTACTCTGGAAGAGCTGCTATTGGAAAGTCATATTTGTATCCAACCATGTTTGTTCCAAGCCCCAACATAGGACCGTACAGCGCAGGAACAGGCCCTTTGGCCCATTATGTCTAATGCTGAACATGCTGCCAAGTTGAACTAATCTCCTCTGCCTGCACGTGACCCATATCCTTCCATTCCCAGCATCGCCCTGAGATAGGCACAAAAAGCTGTCTGACCCGCTGAGTTACTCCAGCTTTTTGTGTCAATCTTTGGTTTAAAGCAGCATCTACAGTCCCTTCTTCCACTAATCGACTGAATGATTTAGCTGTGGGACCTCAGTGAAGAAGTCCAACCAAGTCTGAGTTGGCAGAAATGGTGTCAGAAATGTTGTGGGAGTGAATCAGACGATGACAGCAAGGGTCGGGGGTGAATAAGTAGATGACGACAAATTTACTTCTGACATAGCTAGAGCATCAAACACCACCGAGGAGTCATAGACTTGTGATTAATCATGTCCTGATCCTTCTTCCCTGTGGCTATCAAACTGTATAACTCCCCCCCTTCTGTCGTGGGGTAGACTGACTACACCAACCCCCCCCCCCCCCCCCCCCCCCAAATCTTTGCATGTCCCCAATCCTTTCCATTCATCTCTTTAATTTCACGTTTCATGTATTTTATGATTTTATGACTGTTGGCAGATCAATTTCCCTCCTCAGATAAATAAAGTTGTATTGTATCGTATAGTTTCATCCTGCAGTTGCAAATGTCTCACCACCAGATATGAGGACAGCTTCGGAAATAAATACGCAACCTAGGAGATCAAACCGACAAAAGCTGGCAGTGAACAGGCTGCTCAGAATATGTATATTGAACATAGAACAGTGCAGAACACAGAGAGTATTGGGGTCTGGAACACATTGCCAGGGGTGGTGGTGGAGGCAGATACGATAGTGGCGTGTAAGTAGGCATGTGGAAGTTCAAGGAATGGAGGGATATGGATCATGTGCAGGCAGATGAGATCAGTTTAACTTGGCATCATGTCATACAGCGAGAAAACAGGCCCAACCTGCCCACACCGGCCAACATGCCCCATCTAAACTGGTCCCACGTGCCTGATTTGGGCTCATATCTCTCCAAACCTACCCTGTCCATGACCCGGGTATATGTTTCGTGAATGTTGCAATCGTACCTGCCACAACTACCTCCTCTTGCAGCTCGTTCCATACACCCACCACCCTCTGTGTGAAGAAGTCACCCCTCATGTTCCCATTAAATCTTTCCCACCTCACGTTGCACCTCTGGTTCTCAATTCTCCTACTGTGGGCAAGAGATTCTGCAAGCTTACCCGATCTATTGATCTATTGATCGTAAATATTGTGGGCTGAAAGGTCTGTTTCTGTGCTGTGCTGTTCAATGTTCTATGTTCTAGCACAGGAACAGGCCCTTCAGCCCACAATGTCCATGCCAAACATGATGCCAAATTAAACTAATCTCCTCTGCCTGCATGTGACCCATCTCCTTCTATCCCCCTTGTGAAAACATATCTGTGGGAATATTTTACACCATTTTCTGTAAAAGATGGTTTAACTGTGGCCATGAGAGGAATAGATCGGGTAAACGCACAGGCTCTTGCCCAGAGTAAGGGAGTCAAGAACCAGGGGCCATAGGTATAATGTGAGGGGGGGGGGGGAGAGATTTAATAGAGACCAGAGGGGATATTTTTCACATAGTGGGTGTATGGAACGAACTGTTGGATGGAGGAGGCAGGTACAATCGCAACGTTTAAGAAACATTTGGACAGGTACATGGATAGAACCGGTTTAAAGGGATATGGGCCAAACGCAGACAGTTGGGACTAGTGTAGATGGGACGTGTTGGCCGTTGTGGGCAAGCTAGGCTGAAGGGTCTGTTTTTATGCTGTGTCACTCTATGACTCTACTTGCGATGCCATTGTATATAGTTATGGAAGCATCATCACATGTATGGTGTAAGCGTCTTGTGCAGTTAGAGTTGCTTACTGTTAAAGATTGAATAGACACTCGTAGCCAAAGCCAGTGGGTCCTGCTACCGAGCAGAACTCCACCATAATCCAGGCATCACCATAAACTAGAGCACAGAAGACAATTCTAAAGAGAAGTGGGTTAAATGTGTACAGATGGAACTGGACGCCTGAAGAACTGGCCCGGATATGTCAGGCCAAATGGACTCGGCCTGTGCTGCAAGATTGTGAATCTGCTGTTTAGAGTCATTGAGTCATCGTGTAATACAGTGCGGAAACAGACTCTTTGGCCCGACTTTCCCACACCGGCCAACCTGTCCCAGCTACACTAGTCCCACCTGCCTGCGTTTGATCCATACCCCTCCAAACCTTCCCTACCCACGTCCCTGTCTAACTGCTGCTTAAATGTTGGGATGGTCCCAGCCCCAACTACCTCGTCCGGCAGCTCATTCCAACCACCCGTGAAAAAGTTACCCCTCAGATTCCTATTAAATCTTTTCCCCTTCACCTGAAACCTATGTCCTCAGGTCCTCGATTCACCTGCCCTGGGCAAGGGACTCTGTGCACCTACCCGATCTATTCCTCTCATGATTTTACGTGCACTGGATGTAATGTTGCAGGATGTAATCTCTGTCTCTCTGGCAGCTGTGTCCGTCACAGCTCAGGCTTCGCAGCTCAGGCTGAGACTCGGCGTGAAGGGAGTGCGTCATGCTTGCACAGATTGTCAAATGTCAGATTCCTAGCACGCCGCTGCCAGGTCAAGAACTCATCCAAGCTCAACAAAAACCTATCGCCGAAGGCTTGACGGAGCTGCCGGCCAAACAGCAGCCCAGTCAATGCCCAGGAAATGTTATCCTTGTGTCCTCATTTGCACAGCGAGCAAATAGCAATTTATAACAATGACAAACATGAACAAGTTGCAAAAAGAAATTCATCCTCCCATAGACTTTTCCATGTCAAGAGCATTTCTCTGCAATAACCTTGCCTCCAAGACATTGGCCTATGAGACCAGGTTCCATATCTTCATTGTGGTTGCCAAGCTGAAGCCTTTTCCACAGCAATGTGCAAAATGCTCTTTTAACACTTCCTCGTCTGGCTGAAACGCTGTTTGCGGAGAGAAAACATATCTAGTCCTTCCCAAAGACAAATGCTTCCCAAAACACTGCATCAACGTCTCATAGAGTCAAGGAGTCTTAGAGCTGTATAGCACGGAAACAGGCCCTTTGGCCCACTTTGTCCATGCTGCCCATGTTGCCATACTGGGCTAGTCCCATTTGGCCCCTTGGCCTCTAAACCCTTCCCATCCATATATCTGTCCAAATGTTGTTTAAAAGTCTTAATTATATCCGCATCTATAGCTTCCTCTGACAGTTTATTCCAAAGATGGTCTACACTCTGAGTGAAAAGGTTGTCCCTGAGGTCCTTCTTAAATCTTTCCCCTCTCACCTTCAGCCCGTGCCCTCTAGTTTTAGACTCCTCTCCTTGGGAAGAAGACTGTGAGCGTTCACTTTGTCCATGCCCCTCAGTATCTTGGTGGCGGCAGTGGGTCGGAGTTGCAGAGGTCAACCTGGCAATGTGATTGATGCCCACTAGATATCTTACATTCTGGACTTCTGCATTCACCAGATTGGAGTTGAGACTGCGGGACCCGGAGCTGGGGCGGCTGCCCGGGGCTGATACTGTGGCGGGCCGTCTCGGAGCGGAGATGGCGTTCCGGCTTTCGGCGGCGGCGACATCACCACGGAGGTCCGCTGGACTGGAGAGCGGCATCTTCGGCCTGGATCGATCGCCTCAGCGCAGAGGGAGAACAAGGAGGGAAGAGACGGAGACTAAGACTTTGCCTCCATCACAGTGAGGAGGTGCTTGGTGAGCTCACTGTGGTGGATGTTTAATTTGTGTTTATTGTATGTTTTGTTATTATTGATTCTGTGTATGACTGCAGGCAACATAATTTCGTTCAGACCGAAAGGTCTGAATGACAATAAAGGATCTATCTATCCTGAACTAGAGGAGTAAAATAGTAAGATTAAACGAGAACTTACCAGTTTGAAGTTTGATCTGTATTTTATGAGGAGTTACGATGAGGGATTACGTGAAGAGCCCGCTCAGCACGCATGCGCGGCATACTTCAAAGCAGCGGTGTGGATAGACACAGTTATTGAAGTAAACATAGTAAAGAAAAGGAGACATCAGTTTATCAGTTTGACCCATATTATTGAGGGTGGGAGCGGAGGGCACGTAATCCCTCATCGTAACTCCTCATAAAATACAGATCAAACTTCAAACTGGTAAGTTCTCGTTTAATCTTACTATTTTACTTCGGAGTCACGTGAGTGACTACGCGAAGACTTCAAAGCTCTGTGATTTCAAACCGTGTAACAGGTATTACTTCACGCACTGCCGAAGTCCTTGAGGGAGGAAGTGTGTTATCGTAATCAACCAATGAATCTGTTTGTAGAAAAACACAATGGTATTTTTTAACAATAACAACAAATAAATTAAATTGCTCCCCTGGGCTTAAATTAAATATTTGCAGTCTGTAAAAAAAAATTCTGCAAATAAAGCAGGTTTTGCCAACGGCTTATTATAAAATTTCTGAACGGTCTTTCCCCCGACCATCCTGCTGTAGCCAGGATGTGGTCTATAGGCACGTCCATTCTTTTGGCCGTCGACGTGGATGCTGCCCTGGTGGAGTGAGATTTGTACATGTTAGTGTTTATCCCAGCAGCTTTTAGCACCTGCTTGAGCCATCTCGAAATGGTTTGGCTCGTCACCCGACCATAAGGTTTTTTATGACTGACCCACAAGGCTTTTCATCTCCCTCGAATATTTTTGGTTGTGTCTATGTAGGATAGTAGGTGGGTCATGGCACATAACCGTGGTTCTGGCGGGTAAGCCCGGAATTCCACGACTGGATTAGGTGTTCCTGGCCTGCTCTGGTTGATCATTCCCTGGATAACGACAGAGATCTGGTCTGGAGCTGTGAGCATGCTGTCCAGTCGCAATAGGTATAGTGACTGGACCCTCTGTGTAGATACAAGTGCCATCAACATGAGTGTTTTGAGCATAGATTGTTCCAGGTTGAGGGATCTGGCTGGTGGCCATCCCCTGAGGTATGTCAGGGCCACACTGACATCCCATGTATGGGTGTACCTTGGTCTAGGGGGTTAGAGTTGTAAATACCCTTCATTAGTTTGACCACCAGCGGGTGGGACCCCATGGCCTGTTGTCCTGGAGCTGGCTTTAAATAGACAGACAGGGCACTTCTAGCTGTGTTGATGGCTCTGTAGCTGAGTCCTTCATCGTGGTGAAGGTTCGCCAGGAATTCCAGTACGTTGGTAACTGTAGCGGTTGAGTAGGTGGTCCCTGTATCCAAGCAGTACCTCTCCCATTTTTTGATGCTGGACAAGTGCTGTTTTTTAGTGGATGTTCGGAGGGATGCTGACATGGTGTCGATGGTTTGTTCTGATAATCCCAGTCCCAGAAGTGGTTTGTGCAGCATCTGCAACCCAGGAGTTTGATTTTTTTTTTTTTTTAATTTTCTTCTTTTTTTTCATGGCACGGGTGGCTTGTGCCCGACACTGGGTGTTAATAACTCTGGGTCACTGGGGAATACCATCGGAGTTTCAACAACCATGTCATGGAGTATTGGGAACCAATACTCCATGAGTAATACTCCAATTGGGAGTATTAGGCCAGTCGGATACTATCAAAATACCTGAAGCAGAGTCCATTTGTATTGTGCGTAGTCCCCGACTGATGAGGCAGAAGGGAGGAAATGCATAGAAGAAGAATTTCCCCAACCAGCGCGAACGCATCTACCGCTGCTGCCTCAGGGTCTGGTTCCCAAGCGACATACATAGGTACCTGGTGATTTAGCCTTGATGCAAATAAATCGATATCTGGCGTGCCATATTGCTTGATAACTTTTGCAACATTTTTTTGGGTTTTAACATCCATTCGATGTTGTCATTAAATTTACGTGACCTGGTGTCTGCCACTGTATTTAGCTTACCTGGCAGGTAAGTTGCTGATAGCCAAATATGTCTTTCGACACACCATTGCCAAATTGTGTTGACCAACTTGTCGCATGATACCGATTTTATGCCGCCCATATGGTTAATGTAGGCCACCACCGTAGTATTATCTATTTGTAACCGTACATGCAAGTCATGCATATTTGTGCATATGCTTTAAACCATAAAAGTCACCCAACATCTCTAGATAATTAATGCCCAGTGTAAGTGGTAATGATGACTCTGGGTTAGTCCATCTAGTACCTGTGCTAAATATAGAGTTAGTTGCTCTCCAGCCTTGAGGACTGGCATCTGTTTGGATAACTAACATAGGGTTAGTGATGATAATAGGGCTGAAAACTATGCCAAACGTTTTTTCCCCACCACTGTAGTTCTGATATTGCTTAAGTGGGTAACTTCATAACACGATCATAATGACCTGTATGTCGTTTTTGGTGCCTGTACCTTTGCTATTTGTAAGTTTTGACAGTGCAAAGGTCCGAATTATGTAGCCGGAAATGCTGCTACCATTTTTCCAATTACTCTGTTACTTGTCGAATAGTTGGTAGTTCGTTGACCATTAAATTGTTGCATGATTGTGCCAATTCAACTATTTTGTCTCTTGGCAATGTTACAGTCACGTAGACTGAATTAATTGTGAAGCCCAAGTAGTCCATGCTTGTGGATGGCTTCAACTTAGATTTATCTGGATGTAAGACAATCCCAGGGTTTCGAATAACTGTTTGGTAGCTGATACAGCTAACATAGTCAATTCCATGGTCTTGCCTACCATTTAAGATATCATCAAGATATGCCATGACAATATGTTTTTGTCTTCTGAATATTGCCAGAGCTGGTTTTAGTATTTTGGTGAACAATCTTGGGCTGATGTGATCCCATTGGGTAACGCTTTAAACTGCTATAGCTGCCCCATCCAGGTAAATTTCAGGTATCTGCGATGATCCTTGTGAATGGTACTAAATAGTAAACATCTTTAAGATCAATGCTTGCCATGAAGTATCCTTTGGAAATTAGTTGTTTGGCAGTAACAACCGTTTCCATTTTGAAATCTATATACTTAACAAACATATTTAGTGAAGTTAAGTCAATGATGATGCGACATCCACCATCTTTTTTGGGTTTAGTGAATATATTTGATACGAATTCCAAGGGTTCATGTTTCCCATGATACCCTTTGTAATTAGTCTCACCAGTTCAGCTTGTCCCTCTCGTTTCTTTAACGGAGAGGGGAAAATACCCTCTGGGGTGAATGTTGAACTGGTGGCAATTTTTCTAGTATGAATTGTATTTGTATCCACTAATGCCATTGAGTATATACTGATCACTCGTGATAGACTCCCATGCTTCTATAAACAGGTGTAATCTCCCCCCTGTTAGTATTACTCTATACGCTGGTAGGAACCAGACCCACCTACCTCCATGATTATGGGTATTCTTCTGTTTCCTGCCGGTGTTGCACGTTGTCTGACGTGGCGGTGACGTTGGGGGGTGGCGCACTTTCCATGGGGTCCGCTCTGGGCCCTGGTCTAAAGAAGACTTTCGGGGATAGAATGCGGACCCCGAGCTTTCACCAGTCCCATATGGTAGACGTCGACTGATGGACGCGATGGGGTGCTGCTGCTTAGGAATTATTGTTTTTGGTTTGCTCGTCCCGGGCCTGCCCTCATGAGACTGAAAGTTTTTTTTAAAGCCCTCCACACGTGGGGTTGCCACATAGCGGTCCACCACACCTAGCAGCTCTTCCTGTTCATGCACCCGTTGCATACTCCCGAGATCTTCAGCCATCGTCCCCTCTTCTTGACCAGCCCAGTCCTGGTCACCAAAGCTACCCTCGGGTAAGGAGGAAGCAATGGACAGTGCACAAGACACTGTGGAGGGAGTGCCTGAACTCCCCCTGCGAGAGCGCCCCTCACGAAGCGCGTCTCGCTGGAGCTTCTGCTCCAGGAGCCGCTCCAAGCGGCTCAGGCGGCTGTCTCCCGTCCCCGTGCGGGTGGAGAGACGTTCCTGTCCGACAAGTCGGAAGCCACCGGCCGGACGCCTCTTCCGTGGCGTTACTTCCAGCCCGCTGCTCAGGCGCTAGCGGGCTGGGCTCGGCACGGTGTCAGGGAATAGCGGAGTGCCCGGTAAGCGGTCCTACCGCCTTGTTGCTGCCCCCCCCAGATGGAACGCTCCTCCGTGGAGTCGAGCGGGGGACAGGTCTTTTCAGGCGGCTGTCTTTCCCCCCGTGCGGGTGGAGAGACGTCCCCGTCCGACAAGTCGGAAGCCACCGGCCGGACGCCTCTTCCGTGGCTTTACTTCCAGCCCACTGCTCAGGCGCTAGCGGGGCTGGGCTCGGCACGGTGTCGGGGATAGCGGAGCGCCGGGTAAGCGGTCCTACCGCCTTGTTGCTGCCCCCCCCCCCCCAGATGGAACGCTCCTCCGTGGAGTCGAGCGGGGGACAGGTTTGTCCAAGAGCCTTTCTTCTCTGCCTGAAAGCAGAAGGCTCCCTGTGAAAGAAAACCCGACCTCAGAGCTTACCTGACGGTCCGTTCTTTCACCTGTAGCGGGAGCGCCTGACTCCCGATGCGGCCGCTGTTGCACTGCTGAACGTAATGCGTGCTGAGCGGGCTCTTCACGTAGTCACTCACGTGACTCCGAAGTAAAATTAGGTCATTTGGAACATGGAGTCTACTTTGCCATTCACTCATGGCTGAGCTATCCTTCCCTCTCAACCCCATTCTCCTGCCTTCTCCCCATAACCTGCAATGCTGGGATATTGAGCAAAAACGGAGCTGGAGGATCTCAGTGTGTCAGGCAGTGTCTGTGGAGTGAAGTGGACAGGTGATGTTTTGTGTCAGGATCCTTGGTCAGACCTTCAGTAGATAAGCTACTGTGGTGGCATCTGAATGCTTGGACAAGTGATTCAGAGGATCACCTTCAAAACCTACTTTAGTAGCTGATTAATTTCAATTTAAGTGATTCTATAAAAAAGATAAAGACAGTTACCTGGATTTGTAGCTTATAACCCCATGTTGCGGTTTGAAAAAGAAAAATGGTTTGAGTCTATGAGCAAGGAGGTCCAACTGCAGTTGTACAGATGAGACCACACCTGGAGTATTGTGTGCAGTTTTGGTCTCCTAATTTGAGGAAGGACGTTCTTGCTATTGAGGGAGTGCAGCGTAGGTTCACCAGGTTAATTCCTGGGATGGCGGGACTGACATATGATGAAAGAATGGGACGACTGGGCTTATATTTACCAGAATTTAGAAGGATGAGAGGATATCCTATCGAAACATAAAATTCTTAAGGGAGTGGACAGGCTAGATGCAGGAAAAATGTTCCCGATGTTGGGGGAGTCCAGAACTAGGGATCACAGTTTAAGTCATCAGTCTGAAGAAGGGTCTTGACCCATTCCTTCTCTCCAGAGCTGCTGCCTGTCCCGCTGAGTTACTCCAGCATTTTGTGTCTACCTTCAATTTAAACCAGCATCTGCAGTTTTTTTCTTACACGTCACTGTTTAAGAATAAGGGGTATGAGGAAAAACCTTTTCACCCAGAAAGTACTGCTTCTGGCGAATTCTCTGCCGCACAAGGCAGTGGAGGCCAATTCACTGGATGTTTTCAAGAGAGAGTTAGATATAGCTCTGAGGGGTAATGAAGTCAAGGGATTTGGGAGAAAGCAGGAACTGGGTACTGATTGCATAGGACCAGCCATCATCATATTGAATGGCGGTGCTGGCTCGAAGGGCCGAATGGCCTTGCAACAAATGGATGCCGGGCTATCAGAGTTTTAATGTAAATAAGCTGTGGAGAACAGATATAAAACTGACGGAGAAAGCAGCAAGATGGTGGAGGACAGAAAGAAAGAAACAGACCCAATTTTCCTTTGTGATACCCCAGATACTTTCAATGGGATGCAGCTAAGAAACTGCTGGTGAGTTTGTTGACGTCTGTTGGTGTGCAAGTGAGCCTCAAGCACATTGAAGTGCCAACGAGGACCATAAGAGAGAAAAACAAACATTTTGTACACTGATTGTTATCATGATCTGGAACACAGGTGAAAGACTGGTGGAAGAACAATTAATAATAGTTTGACATGGTTGAACTGGGATTTGAATGAATGAATGAATGAATGAATGAATGAATGAATGAATGAAATTATGAATGAATGAAATTATGAATGAATGATTGATACTTTATTATCACATGTGACACATACAAAAGGTATGCAAATAGCAACCACGTATAGGGTGCCGACCAAGTTACAAAGTATCCATTATAATCTCAATGGTCCCTCTTTATTCTCAGCGGCCCCCCACGTCGGGTCACTCTTTGTACTCTCAGCGCCACATCCTCGACCGACCTCCGACGACCGGCGCGGGCCCGTCTCACCGCCAAAACCCTGCACGCATGTGGGGGGTTCAAAAGCAGGTGTGGTTCCTGTTCACCTTTCTGAGAACGTGGATGCACGGAGATGGAACGGCTCTGCTCAGCATTGTTGGATTCTGTGACACACATAAACTGCAAGAACCCAGAGCTGATTGTACGAGCGCTTCAATCAGACACCAACAAATAGCTTTGAACGACTAGATTACAAGCTTTGCCGTCACAATCCAACCCTGGCATGTTCAGGTCAGGTTACATTTCCTGCCTGATTATAAACCATTATTGCATTCTAATTGCCTGATGGTGATAACTGCTGTTCGACTTAACACATCGAGGCTTTACAAAAATGAAATTGTTTGACTTCAGTATTTTGTTTCATGAAGATTTAATGTGTCCATTGCTTGACTCCTGTAAGGTTAATGCAGAGAGATTGGAGCTTGTCCACTTCTGCCTTGCTGCTACAAACACTAGTGCCCTCACCCATTTCCCTCAAAATAACAAAACTAAAAATCAGATAACTGCTGTGATCGTGCAACTGAACCATCCCATCACCAATTAGTGAGCGGTACTGACCTACCATCTACCTCTTTGGAGACCCTCAGGCTATCTTGCCATTGAATGTTCCCACTAGTGGGAGAGTCTAGGACCAGAGGCCATAGCCACAGAATAAAAGAAAATACCTTTAGGAAGGAGATGGGGAGAAATTTCTTCAGTCAGAGGATGGTGAATCTGTGGAATTCAGTGCCACAGACAGTTGTGGAGGCCAAGTCGATGGATATTTGTAAGGGGGAGATTGACAGATTGTTGATTAGTAATGCCCCTGTCCCACTTAGGAAACCTAAACAGAAACCTCTGGAGTCTCCAGAGGTTTCCGTTCAGGTTTCCTATGTGGGACAGGGGCAGGGTGTCAGGGGTTATGGGGAGAAGGCAGGAGAATGGGGTTCAAAGGGAAAGATAGATCAACCATGATTGAATGGCGTAGTAGACTTGATGGGCCGAATGGCCTAATTGTGCTCCTAGAACATATGAGCTTATCTTTCATCAACGTTTACTGGACTTGGACTTTATTTTGCACTAAACGTTATTCCCTTTATCCTGTATCTGTACACTGTGGGCGGCTTGATTGTAACCATGCACAGTCTTTCCGCAGACTGGTTAGCACACAACGAAAAAGCTTCTCACTATATCTCAGTACACGTGCCAATAAACTAAACTAAACTAAACATCGGAAGAATGGGATACTAATATTTAGCATGTAATGGACAAGCTGAAAGGGACCTTGATCGGTTTCTGTCGGGACCCATTCACTCAATATGTAATAAACTGGTACATTCCATCCAGACAACTGATCCCTCCCTGACCACTGTGGGCTGAAGCTGATGAAGGGTCCCGATTCGAAATGTCACCTATCCATGTTCTCCAGGGATGCTGCCTGACCCAGCACTCCAGCACAGTGCCAACTCCAGCACTTTGTGTCTTTTTGAGCTGATCAAAAGTCAGTGATGATAGTGTGAACAAAGAACACGGAACATTTGGGCACAGGAACTGACCCACTATGTCTGTGCCGAACAAGATGCCAAAATAAACTAATAGAAACATAGAAAATAGGTGCAGGAGTAGGCCATTCGGCCCTTCGAGCCTGCACCGCCATTCAATATGATCATGGCTGATCATCCAACTCAGTATCTTGTACCTGCCTTCTCTCCATCTCCTCAGCCTGTACATGATCCATATCCCTCCATTTTCTGTATACCCATGTGCCTATGTAAAAGCCTCTGAACGTCACTCTCTATCTGTTTCCACCGGCACCCCTGGCATTGCAATCCAGGCTATCACCGTTCTCTGGGTAAAACAAAACATTTTAAACTACTTTGCCCCTCTCATCTTAAATCTATGACCTCTAGTTTAGTTTAGTTTAGAGATACAGCAAGGATACAGCAGGTCTGCGCCGACCAGCGATCCCCGCACATTAACCCTATCCTACACCCACTAGGGACATTTTTTTTACCATTTACCAAGCCAATTAACCTACAAACCTGTACGTCTTTGGAATGTGGGGGGGAAACCGAAGATCTCGGAGAAAACCCACACAGGTCACGGGGAGAACGTGCAAACTCCGTACAGACAGCACCCGTAACCGGGATCAAACCCAGGATTCTGGCGCTGCATTCGCTGTAAGGCAGCAACTCTACCGCTGCGCCACCGTGACTGCCTTAAACATCTCATAACGATGTCCCGACCAAATCAATGACTTCACACAGAGGATGGTGGGTATATGGAACGAGCTGCCAGAGGAGGTACTGTAGGTAAGGCAGGTACTTCAACAACATGTAAATGACATTTGGAAAGGTACATGGATAGGAAAGTTTTAGAGAGACACGGGCCAAACGCACACAGGTGGGACTAGCCTATTGGGACATCTTGGTCAGCATGGGCATGTAGGACCAAAGGGCCTGATTCCATGTTGTATGACTCTATGACTCTAAAACATTTACACAGGTACATGGATAGAAAAGATTTTGAGGGATATGGGCCAAACGCGGGCAGATGGGATTAACATAGATGGGACATTTTGGTCGGCAGAGGCAAGTTGGGCCGAAGGGCCTGTTTCCATGCTGTGTGACTCTGACTCTAATAACTTCAAATGCACGCTGGGCTTTTATCTCTGTATTTGCAGTATCCAGCCCCTCCAGTACAAGTACTGTGAAGGGGGAGAGATTTTGGCAAGAGAGACAGAGTGAGAGGAACAACATTAAAACAGCAGCAGTAATTTCAGGCCAAACCAGACCCTGCAGTGCCAATTAGTGTGAGAGAGATGCCAGTGCAATAATATGTTAATGCTTTAATGTGTGTCCAGATTATGATTTAAGGATTTAATTTGGGTGTTGCAAGTTCTGGCTATGCATCTGCCAGTCTTGTTACAACCCAGATTCACAGCAGGTCTAGTTCTTGCTCTTCATTTATTGATCTACTGGTCTCTCAACTAACATAGGAAAAGCTGTGTAATAAGCAGAGTTTTGGTTTAATTAACCAGGCCCAATCTAGCCCTCGTACATTAGTAAACAGCTTTGAACATCGCGGAGGCAAAATGCATTGGACAGCTGCCACCCCTTCTTCCAGCTGGAACCACGTTAATGTGTTAAAGGGTGTTAAAGTTTTGCTTCAATTCACGAGGAAATGATGCGAAGAATTGAGATCCAGCATTTCTCCTGACTCTCAGTCTGAAGAAGAGTCTCGACCCGAAACATCACTTATTCCTTTTTTCCAGCGATGATGTCTGACCCGCTGAGTTACTCCAACTTTTTGTGTCGATCTTAGGGACAGTTGGTGTCTTTCTCCTGCATGTGTTAACTTGTGTGGGGGTAGGAAACCCATAAGAAGTAATAATATAATAAAAAAGAATTGCAGATGCTGGTTTGTACCAAAGATGCTCAACAACTGCTGGAGTAACTCAGCGGTTCAGGCAGCATCTCTGGAGAAAATGGGTAGGTGACGATTTGGGTCGGGACTCTTCTTCAGACTCTTCAGAAGACATCCTTAAGAAGTCCAGGTTAAATCACAGTTACAAACTTATTCCGGTCAAAGTCTTCCCACTTTACATACATTCAGCAGATATTAGCTCCTCACGAGAAAGGTCCTGACCCTATACATCATCTGTCCATTTCTTCTACAGGTGCTGCCTGACCCGCTGGGTTACTTCAGCCTTTCATGATTTAGCTAGTTATCTGCTTTGAAATGTGGCACAATTTATACCCAGAAATCCATCTCAGAGCATCCAGCATCCATGGTTAATTTTGCGCCGACTTTGCAGAAGAGATTCACCACGATGTTACCTGAGCTTGGGGACTTGAGATATAGGGGCAGGTTGGATGGGATGGGATGTTTTTCTTTGGAGCGTAGGAGGCTGACGGGTGACCTTATTAGGGAGTACAAGATCAAGGGACATAGAGAAGGTGAACACTCACTATCTTTCTCCCAGGGTAGAGGAATTCTAAATTGAGAAGGCATAGAGGCTTAAGGCGAGAGGGTAGAGGTTTAAAGGGACCACAGTGGCAACGGTCGTAATCAGGACAGTCCATATCCAGAATGAGTCAACAGAGGAAGCTCTAAAAGTGGACTTTTAAAAGACAGACAGATATATGGATAGGAAGGGTTTAGAGGGCATTGGGTCAAATGTAGGCGATTGGGACTAGTGTGTCGAAGGGTTTGTTTTCCTGCTGCATGGCTCTATAACTCTATGACACTATCTTTACCTAATGTTCAATGCCAAAATGAGGAAGATTGGCTCTGGACTTAGAATCGATTCTAGCAATTCACCAAAGATTAAATGTTAGGATGCTTTTTGCTCTCCCGATCAATATTTAATTTCTTCTCACATTATATCTTCATCTATGTACGAATGAATGAAAGCACTTTTACAAGGATTTAAATCCACAAACCATCACTGTAGGAGATGCCTGAGGACAGCAGAGAATGTAATAATGGTTTGGCAATAATTTGTGCATTGGGTCTTACAATGACTACATAACTAGGCATGTGATGTGCTCTTTGCTGGGGAGGTTTATGGAACTCCTTTGGCAGTACAAAAGTTGTGACATTTTAATGAATAAGAAGAGACTAAATCGCACGTTAATTTAATAATTTGCAACTTAAATGGGGGCATTTTGAATGATAAAGCAACCCCCTTCAATAAGAAGAATATGATTAATGCCCGATAGACCCAAAGTGCTGGAGTAACTCAGAGGGTCAGGCAGCATTTCTGAAGAACATGGATGGGTGACATTTCGAGATGGACCCCTTCTTCAGACTGAAGAAGGCTTCTGACCCAAAATGTCACCTATTCTTTTTCTCCAAAGATGCTGCCTGACCCGCTGAGTTACACCAGCGTTTTGCGTCTATCTTCATTATAACCTTGTGATGCTGTCCCTCCTCATCTTTTTAAAGAGGTTTTCCCTAGTATAGGGCAGTCGGTTCTTGCTATTATCAACAGCAGCTTGTGTTCTGGGGTTGTCCCCGTAAGATTTAAACATGCAGTAGTGCAACCACTACTTAAGAAACCTGGCCTGGATCAAACTGTTCTGGCCAATTTTAGACCGATCTCCAAGTTGCCTTTTATTTCTAAAATTCTGGAGAAAGTTGTTTATGCTCAGCTAAAACTCTTCTTGGACGAGCATAATATTCGGGAGGTTTTCCAGTCTGGGTTTAAAACTATGCATAGCACAGAGTCAGCATTGCTAAAGGTTTTTAATGACATCCTCCTAGCTAATGATTCTGGTGATTATGTGGTTCTTGTCCTGCTGGACCTATCTGCCGCCTTTGATACAGTGGACCATGGTATCTTAGTATCTCGGTTACAGCACCTAGTGGGCATTTGTGGCAGTGCCCTGGGATGGTTCAGGTCTTATCTGGCAGACAGAACTATGTGTGTAAGCCTTGCTGGTTTTGAATCCTCCTCCGCTCCTCTGTCATATGGGGTGCCACAGGGCTCAATTTTAGGGCCCCTGCTTTTCTCACTGTACTTACTTCCTCTGGGTTCCATTCTTAGAAAGCATGGCATCTCTTTTCATTGTTATGCTGATGATAGCCAACTATATATGCCGCTGAGGAAGGAAGATGCTTTCTCTGTCAAATCACTTCTGTCATGTCTTGATGACATTAAATCCTGGATGGCCCTAAACTTTCTAGGTTTTAATGAAAAGAAGACAGAGGTGATAGTGTTTGGTCCCAATGGCTGCCGTGAACCTCCCCTGTTGACTTGGGTCCCCTGGCACGGTATGTGAAGCCAACAGCTTTAAACTTGGGTTTTAGGATGGACAGTGATTTTAAATTAGATCATCAAATAGGCGCGGTAGTTAAGTCCAGCTTCTTTCATTTAAGGCAGCTGGCAAAGGTGAAGCCCATTCTCGAGCGGCAGCATTTTGAAACAGTAATCCATGCCTTTATTACATCTAGGCTGGATTACTGTAACGCACTCTATTTTGGAGTTACTCGATCTTCCCTGGCTCGTCTCCAGTTGGTTCAGAATGCTGCTGCTCGTCTCTTAACTGGAACTCGAAAGAGGGAGCACATAACGCCAATTCTGGCCTCCCTCCACGGGCTCCCGGTGTACTTTCGAGTTCATTTTAAGATTCTTCTATTCGTTTTAAAATCTTTAAATGGTCTCGCCCCGCCTTACCTCTCTGAGCTGCTTCATCCCTACGCTCCTGCCCGGTGCCTCAGGTCAGCTGATCAGCTGCTCCTGGAGGTACCGAGGTCTAAGCGGAAGCTCAGAGGGGATAGAGCCTTCTCTGTTGCTGCTCCGCCATTATGGAACACTCTGCCGTTGCACATCAGACAGGCCCCCTCACTGTCCATCTTCAAAACCAGTCTGAAAACCCTTTTCTATTCCTTGGCTTTTGACCCTGCATGAGACTTTGCTCCTGTTTTAGTGTTTTTAATGTTTTTTTATTGTTTTTACTATCTCTTTTAATGTTTTTATTGTCTTGTAATAATTTTTTGTTCATGATTAGTCATGTACAGCACTTTGTTGCAACAGTGGTTGTTTTTAAAGTGCTCTATAAATAAAGTTATTATTATTATTATCATTATAAACGAGCATCCGCAGTTCCTTCCTACAATTGATTAATCTCAGTACCCGCAGGAAATGCTACACTTGTCGCTTTACCTCCCTCCTCGACTCCATTCAAGGACCCAATCCATCGTTCCAGGTGAGGCAGAGGTTTAACTGCACCTCCTCCAACCTCATCTATTGCATCCGCTACTCTAGGTGTCAACTGCTCTACATTGGTGAGACCAAGCACAGGCTTGGCGATCACCTCCACACAGTTCGCAATAACCAACCTGATCTCCCGATGGCTCAGCACTTCAACTCCCCCTCCCATTCCAAATCCAACCTTTCTGTCCTGGGCCTCCTCCATGGCCAGAGTGAGGCCCACCGCAAATTGGATGAACAGCACCTCATATTTAGCTTGGGTAGTTCACACCCCAGTGGTATGAACATTGACTTCTCCAATTTCAGGTAGTCCCTGCTTTCTCCTCCCCTCCACAGCTCTCCCACAGCCCACTGTCTCCACCTCTTCCTTTCTTCTTCCAGCTCCCTCCCGCACCCCCACATCAGTCTGAAGAAGGGTCTCGACCCGAAACGTTACCTATTCCTTCGCTCCATAGATGCTGCCTCACCCGCTGAGTTTCTCCACCATTTTTGTTCACATTCGATTTTTCCAGCATCTGCAGTTCTTTCTTTAAAAAAATCTCCATATCTCCCTCTCTTTCTGGGGTCCCATTCAATTATTTTCAGGTTGCAGTGGATTGAACCTGTACAGTTAAGTAAGTTATTTTCAGAACAAAGTATTGCAACCCTTCCTATATTTGTTAGATAAATCCCTCCAAAGCACCCTTTTCACTTGTAAGTCGTATCTCATAGACATAACCTTTTACTTTAGACTTTAGAGATGCAGCATGGAAAGAATCCCTTTGGCCCACCGAGTCTGCGCCGACCCACGATCACCCGCACACTTACACTGCCCTAGACACTAGGGACAATTTATAGAAGCCAATTTACTGACAAACCTGAGATGGGCACAAAAAGCTGGAGTAACTCAGTGGGTCAGTCAGCATCTCTGGAGAAAAGGAATAAGTACGCTTTGGGTCAAGACCTTTCTTCAGTCCAGCATCTGCAGTTCCTTCCTACACGACTTACAAACCTGAACGTGGGAGGAAACCGGAGCACCCGGGGAAAACCCACACAGTCACAGGGAGAACGTATAAACTCCATACAGACAGCACCCACAGTCACTATCGAACCTGCATCTCTCGCACTTTGAGGCAGCAACTCTACCGCTGTGTCATTTTATTTTCATTTTACCCCTGGAGTATCAGAATTTTGCTTTAGGTCAACGACCCTTTGTCAGAAATGAAAAAAACTGAGAAACTGCTTTCCTCAAGGTACTGGCTCTGAGATAGTGTTGCACTTTGGGCAAACATGTCCCAGGCTGGTGGCCCAGTGGCCATTCTTTACCAAGTGACACCAAGCCCTTTTATAAAAGGAACGCCAAGACAAACTCACTCTATACTGCAGCTCGTATCCTGATAAATAAGTACAACAGGAGCCACATGATTGGGAAAGACGACTTTAGTGATTATTCCACTGGGTGGCGCCGTCAGTGATGGCAGCCTCGCCAACGGTCTGTCTGTCTTTTCGTCTTTTTTGTTAATTTTAGTGTGTTTTAAAAGTTTGTGTTAATATTCTCTGGTTTGTTTTATGTGGGGGGAGGGGGAGGGGGTCGGGGGAAACTTTTTTTCAATCTCTTACCTTGCCGGAGAGGCGATTGTTTTCCGGATCGTATCTCCAGTCGCTCCGCGGCCTAACATCATGGAGCTGAAGGCCTTGCTTGAAACTGACTTGCAGCCCCACCGTGGGGCCGTGGACTTACCTTGCCTGGGATCTACGCTTCTTCAATCTGAAGAAGGGTCTCAAGCCAAAAAGTTACCCATTCCTTCTCTCCAGAGATGCTGCCTGTCTCACTGAGTTACTCCAGCATTTTGTGGCTATCTTCGGTGTAAATCAGCATCTGCAGTTCCTTCCTACACATCCACACCACCACGACAGTTCATAAATTCTGCAACTCCACATAAGGGCAGACGTTAATAATATGTGATGACTCACACAAATATGTTCCCAGAGTTAAAAATAGACTGTAAATTGCGAAATATAAGAAAGCATTTTGATTAATTTGATTCTAATCCAATTTATTTTGATGTCATGGTTAATGTAATAGTGTGAAAAACTTGTATTAATTCTATTATGTAACAGCATGCACCATTGCCGGCCTGCCTGAGCCTGCCAATGCTCTAAAGGTGTTCGGGAAGTAATTAGAAATGAGATTCAACTGGGATAAAACAAGTTATCTCAACGTGAATTATCAATGTATACCAGAGCCAGGGGAAAATGTATCATGGATTCAACTGTTTTCAGAAATAGGCAAAGCTGACCACTATAGATGGTGTTGTATCGGAAACAGTTTCTTCCCCTCTGCTATCAGGCATCTGAACAGTCCCTCCATGAGCTAAGGTACCCAAAGTGCCATCCATTCCTTTTCTCCAGAGATGCTGCCTAACCCACTGAGTTACTCCAGCACTTTGTGTATATAAATGCTAAGACCTGTTTGTTCATAAGATGGGAGGAGAAATTATCCCCAGTCTAAATGCTTTGTCACAGAGCAAGATAACAGACCTTCAGCTCACTGAGTCTGCACTAACTATCAAGTGGCCATTGTTCTCCCATTCCCATAAACTTCCCTCAGATGCCACAACTCACCTACATATTGAGAACAATTTATAGTGGTTGATTAACTTACGAGCAGACATGTGTTTGGGATGTGGGAGAAAACCAGAGCACCAGGAAGGAAACCACGTGGTCACAGGAAGAACATCAAAGTCCGGGAAGACAACACAGAGGTCAGCATTGCACTCGGGTCACTGGAGATGTGAGGCAGTAACTCTTCCAGTTGTGCCTTGTAACACTGAGGTGGGCAAAGAGAGTGGGGATGTTTAACAGGAGGGATGGAGCTGGGGGAATGCGGGCATCCCGAAGGATAGCAGATCGGAAGATTATGGAGATCGGAATTGGACTTGCTAGGTTTCACGGATGACAATCCTTGGCACTGTTGGCATGGGGGGAGTGGGAACCAAGGCTACTATTATAATGAGTGAATATCTCTTGGTTTGAAGAAAGGTTTCAGCAGGACCAGTTTAAAACTATGAAGGTCGGGGCGGCACAGCGACGCAGCTGGTAGAATTGCTGCCGCACAGCTCTAGGGTCTCAGGTTTGATTCTGATCTCCGGTGCCGTCTGTGTGGAGTTTGCACGCTCTCCCTGTGACCACATGGGTTTTCTCCGGCTGCTCCGGTTTCCTCCCACATCCCAAAGGCGTGCGGGATTGAAAGTTAATTTGCCCTCTGTAAATTACCCCCTCGTGTGTAGGGAGTGGATGCGAAAGTGGGACCACATAGAACTAGTATGAATGGGTTATCAATGGTTGGAGCGGACTCAGTGGGCCGAAGGGCCTGTTTCCATGCTGCATCTGCAAGCTAAACTAAAGGTTTGATGATGGGAAGTAAACATGCAAGCAATTACATCTGGAGTAATAAAAAAAATAGATGGAGTTTTCAACAACAAATGAGCAGAGATGGTGTCGAGGAGGTTTATACCATTGTACTTTCTGGCATATGATGAACAGAGGAATTCTGATCATCCATATCTGAGAAAACTAAAACATAACAGAACACATCCTGATTTCTGCTCAACTGTTTGTTTAAAAGCTGCAATGCAGAGATTACTGCATCCTGATATATGTGATCATGCAGAAAATCCGATCCAGGCGTGTATAACACTTCAGTGCATTTATATTCCAGTAGAAACCAGCCTGGTGTAAATAACTCAGGAAGGTGTTCCAGGAGAAGACTGCTCCCTTTTTTTCTCAGTGTCTCTGTTTTCTCAGGTGTGCAGTAGATGGCATGCGTAGGAAGGAACTGCAGATGCTGGTTTATACTGAAGATAGACACAAAATGCTGGAGTAACTCAGCGGGACAGGCAGTCTGAAGAAGGGTCTCAACCCAAAATGTCACCCATTCCTTCTCTCCAGAGATGCTGCCTGTCCAGCTGAGTTACTCCAGCATTTTGTGTTTATGCAGTGGAGGGCATACTGCATCGCAGCCTGGTTTGGCAGCTCCAACACCCAAATATGAAGGAGACTCCAAAGAGAAGTAGACATTGCCCGATCCACCATGGGTGCCGACCTCTCCACCATCAAAGGCACCCAATATCATCAGGCCCACACCACCCTGGCCACTCATTTCACTCCTACCATCAGGAAGAAAGTGTAGGAGCCTGAAAGCCATGACCAACAGGTTCATGATTAGCTTCTTCCCAACAGCCATCAGGCTCTTGAACACTACAACACTAACCTCAGGAACGGCGATCTTCTAAGGACTGCTATCTTTGGTTGCTCTACAGACTTCAGTTTTGCACTATAATATATGACCTAGCATAACGATTATTAATAATCGTATTCTTAATTACTGTATATTTATCTGAGAGTTATTGCAATTATTGTATTTAAGCTGCCGTAAATAACCTTGTTCTGTTGGCAGTACATATGACAATTGAATACTCTTGACTCTTGGCACACCCACACTCATGAGACAGGTTCCAGAGTGTCATTAGTCCCATGTACAAAGACCACAACAGGCTTTGGCTCTATAGACATGAATCTCAAATCAATAGAAGTTTGTTTTGTCTTGGAATAAGCCAAACAGTGAGGACTCCCGGACTGTGCATGACTTTATGCGTTTTGAATTTCTGATTTCTTGTGCTGTCACTGAATCATCTGAGGGTAAGGCTTACAATGGCTTCACCCTGCCGATGAGGTGGAACATTGGGGCGGTGCGGTGGTAGAGTTGTTGCCTTACAGCGCCAGAGACCTGGGTTCGATCCTGACTACGGGTGTTGTCTGTACGGAGTTTGTACGTTCTCCCTGTGACCTCGTGGGTTTTCTCCGAGTGCTCCGGGTTCCTCACACACTCCAAAGACGTACAGGTTTGTAGGCTAATTGGCTTGATTGTAAATGGTCCCTCATGTGTGTAGGATAGTGCTAGTGTGCGGTGATCACTGGTCGGCGTGGACTCGGTGGTCCATAGGGCCTATTTCTGCCCTGTATCTCTAAACCAAATTAAACTAAAAATATGGGATGTGATGGAGACAGTGTTGGGATGTATGTCACTGGCTTTGATGATGGCTGTGGCTGCAATTAAACTTCTCGACAGTAACTGGAGTGCATTTTTCATTACACACTCTGATCCCGTTAAATGAAGCCACTGCCTCCGGAAACCTTTCAGTTGCAGAGAAAATTACATCAATTGATCGCACGGCTTCATCACTTGTCAACCAATATCAGCCCGGAGCAATTACTCACTCCGACTGGCTAAATGGTTATGTTCCTTTCCAACCTGTTACGCACAGGAAGGATTGTATTCACACTGGGTCTTTGTTCCTTCCTGCCACTCAGTGCTGTCTCAACCATGAACCCCTCAACTTGTTAGTTTAGGATTAGCTTTGTTACTGCCACGTGTACCGAGGTACAGTGAAAAGCTTTGTTTTGCCTAACAGCGCCGGAGACCTGGGTTTGATCCGGACTCCGGGTGCTGTCCATACGGAGTTTGTGGGTTCTCTTTATAACTTGCGTGGGTTTTCTCCGGGCACTCCAGCTTTCTCCCACATTCCAAATACCTACTGCTTTGAAGGTTAATTGGCTTCCGTAAATTGTAAGTTGTCCCTAATGTGTAGGACAGTGCTCGTGTACGGGGTGCTCACTGCTCGGCACGGGCTCAGTGGGCTGAAGGGCCTGTGTCCATGCCGTATCTCTGAAAGTCTAAAGCTACTCAATCTAAGCCCATTATCCAGTACTAGGTCTGGTGCCCTACAAATTATGGTTTTCAAGCACATATCTGAGCAGTCGTTAAATCTGATTCTTCCACCACTTCTTGACTTTTATTTGTCTACCTTCCTTGCTTGGTTAGTTCTTCTGAGATCTTCTAGTCAAAGTGAGCTACTGCACATTCCATGTTGACTGCTTCTAAATATTTTCTCCCCATTATACTTTGTTCAATTTAATATTTCATGTAAACATTATTACAGGAGGATTTACAACGCTGGGAATCGAAAGATATATGTTCCTGCCTCTTTGTGGAGAGCAGCCGAGGGAGAAAAGCAATCAATTCTGAAGTGAAACTGAGATAAATATTTGAAGCAAAGTTGGATAGAGGGTTAAGGGTGTGAATGAGAGTGGGATTAGTTTTGGATTGCCTTAGCAACGTGCTGAGGCACTGAACAAAATGGCAACTCTTGTGCTGTGATGTGTCACGCTCACACAGAAACAAGTGGTTTATTATTTCTTGAAAATAATTTATTTTTTATTTCATGTGTGTCTCTCTCTCTCTCTCTCTCTCTCTCTCTCTCTCTCTCTCTCTCTCTCTCTCTCTCTCTCTCTCTCTCTCTCTCTCTCTCTCTCTCGCTCTCTCTCTCTCTCTCTCTCTCTCTCTCTCTCTCTCTCTCTCTCTCTCTCTCTCTCTCTCCCTTTAGTGAACCTCTCATTATCACTAATTCTGTATTGTATGGCTGGCTCTGAGCTGATATTTTTAATGTAACTCGTTTAATGTCATTCTCTGTGAATCTCATCCCTCGTTGTGTTGTTCTCTCTCTCACTGTCTTTATATTTTACTGTCTTTCCCTATCTCTGAGCCGGCTTTGTCTTATCTCAAGGAACTGCAGATGCTGGTTTAGACCAAAGATAGACACAAGACACTGGAGTAACTCAGCGGGACAGGCAGCATCACTGGAGAGAAGACAGAAAGACAGTCTGAAGAAGGGTCTCGACCCAAAAAGTCACCCATCCTTCTATCCTGAGAAGCTGCCTGTCCCGCTGAGTTACTCCAGCGTTTTGTGTCTATCTTTTGTCTCATCTCAATCTGCCTCTGATCCTTTAAGTGACCCCCCCAAGCCCATTTAGATGCACAAATTTGGCATTTTCCTGCAAATACCTGCCAAGAGAAATAGTTGTGGACCATTTGTAATGTTATCCCGCTGACCGGAGAACCTCTTCTGTCGAGAGATTTGAAAGCTGACGCTGTGTTCAATGGCAAAGCCAAGATTAAAGGAGACCTCACTGTAATGTTCAAATTTACGATGAGGCTTCAGAGGATAAATGGTGAGGTATTATTTCTGGCGAGTGGTAAATTGACAATGAGAAAACACGACCTCAGGATTAGTCGGAAAAGTACAAAGGGCTAATGCTTCCTTGCAGAGGTATAAGAACACAATACCATGTTGCTATTGAGTTAATCTTGATATTTATGAGTGAACTATTTAACGTCAGGGAAGGAACAGTTAAAGGTGCAGAGAATAATTCTAGCAGGTTTTGAATAAATGGCTTTAATGGGGATTTATTGGGGTTAATTTAACTTGACCCAGCCTAACTTTATCAATGGATTGTAAGGTATAAAACAAATGGGTATATGAACATTTACTGCAGGTTAGATTCGGGTTAATGAACTCCTGCTCTATTGATTTTTTAAACTTGGTGCCCTAATATACAAAGAGCATTAAATGAAGAATGAATTCTCCCGTTTCAAGCAATATTCCTCCCGCAGCCATTCTTTCCCGTATGTCACAGTCAATTGTGCACACCTTTCTCCCACCATCTCCTACCGTTCCCGTCATCCTGCTCCTTTCACCACCTCCACATACTTCCTTCCCATTCTCGAATCCTACATTTCTCTTGAATCCCCCCTTTCCCCGCTTCCCCTTCCACCCATATCTCTCCCTCCAGCTCTATATTTCACTCCTCCTCTTCTCTCCTTATCTGACACTCGTTTGTCTCCTTTTCCCCTCTAGCCTTTGTCATCTACTCCACCTGCCCTCCCCTCACCTGTATCCACGTATCACTTGCCAGACTTTGTCCCGTCCCCACCTCTCTTTTCCAGCTTTCTCTCCCTTAATCAGTCTGACTCTAATCAGTCTGAAGACCTGAAACGTCATCTGCCTATTCCCTCCACAGATGCTGCCTGACCTGCTGAGTTCCTCCAGCGCTTTGTGTTTTATTCAATGTTCTGGCATTTCCAGTTCATTGCGTCTCCAAAGTGCATTAAATGTTAGCACGGCCATTCTCAACCTAGAAGCATGGAAAATGTTTTAGAACAATACTCCAAGTAAGATCAATGTATATCTAAAATGCATGGAGGCCAAATCTGCGTTAAATCAGATTGTAACAGATTAAGTTTCATGAGATTATTTAACTTACTTGAAGAAATTCCTAAATTTGAAGACATGTATCCTATTGAATGCATTATCGATTTGCTAGCAGATATTGTAGAGGCTTAATATCAAGGCATTTAAAGAAGATTACGATTTGCACATTATTGACCAAATAGATGGTTAGTTTTCAATTTATTTAACTGAAGAAAACCGATATTGAATGCTCGGTTGAGGGGTTCTTTGAAGTGTTCAATGCCTTTGTCTTTGATGAATTTGAAACTATTATTTGACCTCTGCAGACCCAGGGTTGTGGGGCCTGAGATACACGAATGTAAGAATATATGGGCAAGAGTGGACCATGCAGAAAGTCCTGGCTTTCTCCCTCCTTCCCCTCCCCCTTCCCAGTTCTCCTACGTCCTACTGTCTCCGCCCACTTTCTATCTGTTTCCCGCCCCCCCTCCCCCCGCCCCCGATATCAGTCTGAAGAAGGGACTTGACCCGAAACGTCACGCATTCCTTCTCTCCAAAGATGCTGCCTCACCCGCTGAGTTACTCCAGCATTTTGTGTCTACCTTTGAGTTGAGTTGAGTTGAGATTAGTTTAGTTTAGTTTGATCCTGTGGTACTTTATTGTCACATGTACGGAGGTAGTGTGAAATTCATTTTTGTTTACAGTTTAGTGCAAAACATGAGCACTTAGATACGTTTTAGATAAGCATCTCAGATACAGTACAAGTGTGCAGCAGTAGCACAGTTTGGTTTATAGATACAGCCCCTTCAGCCCACCGAGTCCACGCTGACCAACGATCACCCGTTCACACTAGTTCAAGTTCAAGTTCAAGTTCAAGCACAAATTTATTGTCACATGTACCAGTTAAGGTACAGTGATATTTGAGTTACCATACTAAGTAAAAAGCAACAAGACACACAGCTACATAACATAACAATTTAACATAAACATCCACCACAGTGGAATCCACATTCCTCACTGTGATGGAAGGTAATAAAGTTCAAGCATCTATGTTAATCTATGTTATCCCACTCTCTCATCCACTCCCTACACACTAAGGGCAATTTACAGAGGCCAATTAACCAACAAACCCGCAAGTCTTTGGGAAGTGGGAGGAAACCGGAGCACCCGGAGGAAACCCACACGGTTAGAGGAAGAACGTGCGAACTCCACACAAATTAATCATATCTTCTGATCTCTGCCATAAATATGCTCAGTGCCTGAACTCTGCAGATGTTGTGGATAAAATTCCAGCGTTCACCACAATCAGGGTAAAGACACTTCTACTCTTTGTTCCGAATGTCCACTCCTTCATGTTGTGACGGTGATCATTCCTTCTGCAAACCCCAGCCAGGAGAAACAAGAACGCCACTTCAATCCTGTCGGAAATGCTGCACGTTTCAAGGAGATTATCTTCCATAAACTCATAGCCGTCAACAAGAAAATAATCTATTTCTGAAAATATTTGTTCAAGTCAAAAGTGTGTAATTGTCACATGTACTGACAATGGAACAATGAAATTCTTACTTGCAACAACTGGACCATAAATGCAATAACGCAAAGATAACAATATACTAATCAAAAGCAAAACAATTATAACCATAATATTAAGTAGCCATACTAGTGCAAGACTAAAGTCTAATGGGCCTGTCCCACTTAGGCAACTTTTTAGGTGACTGCAGGAGACTATGCAGCCGCCACATGGTCGCCACATGATCGCGGGTAGTTGCCAGGGTGTCGCCTTCATGGTCGTGAGGAGTTCCCGCATTCTGGGAACTAGTCATGGCCTCATTATGGTCGGCGCGAATTTTTCAACATGTTGAAAAATTAGCACCGACTAGAATGAAGCCGCCATGGAGAGTAGCGAGAATTCTCGTGCCGTAGGTGGGTCGCCAGGAGGTCCTAGTGGGTTGGCAGGAGGTCGAAGGTCCCATTTTCCCGTGTTTGGCCCATATTTTTCTAAACCTATCCTATCCATGTATCTGTCCAAATGTCTCTTTAACATTGTGATAGTTCCTGCCTAGCTAACTCCTCTGGCAGCTTGTTCCATACACCCACCACCCTTTGTGTAAAAAAGTTACTCCTTGGGTCCCTATTAGTTGGAAAGGGTACAGAGAAGATTTACAAGGATGTTGCCAGGAGTTACAGGGAGAGGTTGAGTAGGCTATGACTCTATTCCTTGGAGCGCAGGAGGATGAGGGGTGATCTTATAAAGGTGCATAAAATCATAAGACGAATAGATCGGGTAGTCTCTTGCCCAGAGTAGGTGGATCAGGAACCAGAGGACATAAGGTGAAGGGGAAAAGATTTAATAGGAATCTGAGGGGTAACCTTTCACACAAAGGGTGGTGGTAGGTGTATGGAACAAGCTGCCAGAGGAGGTAGTTGAGGCAGAGACTATCCCAACGTTTCAGAAACACTTAGACTGACATAGATTGGGCAGGTTGGAGGGATTTAGACCAAACGCTGGCAGGTGGGACTAGTGTAGCTGGGAAATGTTGGACGGTGTGGGCAAGTTGGGCTGAAGGGCCTGTTCCCACGCTGTATCACTCTATGACTCTATAAATCTTTCCCCCCCCCCCCCCCCTCACCTTCTGTTCTCTGGTTCTTGATTCCCCAAAGCTGCATTTACCTGATCTATTCGTTTCATTCATGGTTGATGTCAAATGACTTAATTTGAATCACTTCGCAATTATTCCTTGAATCTGAGAAACTTTGATCGGGTTTCTCCAGAGTTTAGCCTTCAGTGAGGCATGTGGATGTCCTCATTAATAACCCTACGTTTCAACTGAAGATGGCTGTGCAGCCTAATTGGCAGGTGTTCCGCAGGTGAATCGTGTACAAGCGCAGGTACAGTCAAAGACATCAAACCTATTAATTCTGAACATTCGATTCCGCGGTCGAACTGACCAAAGTAATTCAAAGCTTGTTCATGGAAAATGAGGTCTTAGATCCTCAACATTGGGGTTTTTTTCTGCAATTAAATAGACACAGGAGTCGTAATGAGTCTCATTTCAATTAAGGTACTGAATTACAAAGTCACTTTGCTCTCTGCATACAATGGCTTTACCTGGTGATTCAGATTTGAAGGAGATTGATTTATTTTTGGCTAAGAGCAGACATTTCCTTTCAAAGGCAGCTCTGCCCTGATCCCAGGCAAGGCTGCAGATACTCTCTCCTCACTCGCAACCAGTTTCCCATGAGTTAATTAATCAGGCACATTGATCTGTTGTCACAGTGTTCACTGAGTGCCTCTCACAGGATCAAGTCCTCTGGAGCTTGGGTAAGCCACCAACTCTTTCCTGCATTCATTCTTTAGTTTGTGCAGCACCGTGGCACAGCGGTAGAATTGTGCCCCTGTCCCACTTAGGAAACCTGAACGGAAACCTCTGGAGACTTTGTGCCCCACCCAAGGTTTCCGTGAGGTCCCCGGAGGTTTTTGTCAGTCTCCCTACCTGCTTCCACTACCTGCAACCTCCGGCAACCACCTGCAACCTCCGGGAACCGCACGGAAACCTTGGGTGAGGAGCAAAGTCTCCAGAGGTTTCCGTTCAGGTTTCCTAAGTGGGACAGGGGCATTACTGCCTTCCGGCGCCAGAGATCTGGGTTTGATCCTGACTAGAGGTGCTATCTGTACAGAGTTTGTACGTTCACCCTGTGACCTGCGTGGGTTTTCTCCGGGTGCTCCGGTATCCTCCCACACCCCAGGTTTGTACATTAATTGGCTTTGGTAAAAATTGTAAATTGTCCTTAGTAAGTGGGACAGTGTTAGTGTGCGGGGTGATCGCTGGTCGACACAGACACAGTGGGCCAAAGGGCCTGGTTCCATTCTGTATCTCTAAAGTCTAAAGTAAAGGCTAAATACTGTAATAAAATGAATACCTGGTACAATGATAATTAATGATCACCGAGAACAATCTGGCTAGTTTGTAATCTCTGCATCTATCAGTTCCTGACGATCTAGTACATAATTTGGTCAGCACCCAACCAAGGCAGTGTTTAACTGATAATTATTGATCCACATGATTAACAACTGATTGCCAATTAACCGGTGGATTACCAAATACAGATCAATAATAGATTCAGCAACAGCTACAGACCGTGGCTACTTAAAGCACCAAAGACAGACTCAAAATGCTGGAGTAATTCAGTGGGTCAGGCAGCATCTCTGGAGAAAAAGGATGGGTGATATTTTGGGTTAGAACCTTTCTTCAGGCTGAAAGTAGAGGGGAGGGAACTGTAGGTAGTAGGTAGTAGAAGACCAGAACAAGTCGGGGCAGGCAACAGATGACTGAGGAAGGGTAAAGCCCATATGGCCCATTGTTCGCTGGGAAAGAGGTGATAACGAATGGATATATTCATGTGAACAGTGGAACTAGTAGGATGACTAGGAGAGGAGGAGGAGGGAGGGGGGGTGAGCGGGAATGCAGGGGTTACTTGAAATCAGAAAAATCACCGTTCATGCCGCTGGGTTGTAAAGTGGACAAGCGAAAGACAAGGTGCTGCTCCTCCAATTTGCGCATGGCCGCACTCTGACAGTGGAGGAGGCCCAGGGCAGAAAGGTCAGTATGGGAAGGGGAGTTAAAATGTTTGGCAACTGGGAAATCGCGTAGGCCGAGGTGGACTGAATGCAGGTGTTCAGCAAAGCGAAACTTAAAGCACACCAGAAGGGAGCTCTGATCGACAACCTCCCTGAAGGAGCTGCATTCCTCGGGTACTTCTGTTGGAGATACCATCTGTGCCGATAATGAAATGTAATTAATATGTGCTCTATGTCGGGAGGGCACTGGTAAGACCTGCAGGCACTGTGAAGAAAGGGAGAGATAGATCAGCCATGGCTGAATGGCGGAGAAAACTCGATGGGCCGAATAGCCTAATTCTGCTCCTGTCACTTATGACGTGGCCTTATGTTTGAAGTTCGTTGTTGAGTAACCTTTTGTACACCAAAACATTTTCAGCTCAGGAAGCACCACCCATTCCAGTGTGGGATAAATGGATGGACGTTTGCATCTACTGTGGCGATCGATGTCAGCTGGGTTTTTTTGTAGCAAGCAGCAAAGGTGGAGCTTTGCACTCGGACAGGGATGAAGAGGAGGGGGGGGGAGCAAATGGAAAATAGATTGGAGTGGGAGGATCAGGAGTAGAGGGATGGGTGAGAGACCAGGTAAGTGTCAGCATGAATACCAAGGGGGATAAAAAAGAATAATAAAAAGAGCTGCAGATGCTGGACTAAGTAAAAAGGCCATGGATTCTTTCATAAAGTCATAGAGTAATGCATCGTGGAAACAGGCCATTCGGCCCAACTTGCCCACGCTTGACCAATGTGTAGCAATGTTACAAAATTTTGAGATTTGAAAAATCAAGTCTGTAATTTATCCCATCAGATAAAGCATAAAAAGAAGTTTAATTTGACACCTAATTCACTTTCATATCTCAAGTATTTAAAAAGTTATGGCCATTTTCATACTCGGAAATTAGCATCTTGTTCCCTATTGATTTTCTATGGACATAACAAAAAAGCTGTGATCGTGGACAGTCAAAAGCCCATAACATTCTTAGAAAATAAGAGAACTGAATGAAATTTTCAGTAATCATAGATTGAACCATTCTGAAACAAATATAAAATAATCTTACTTGGATGACCTGAAATTAAAGCATATAATTAGTTAGATACCCAATTGTAGCTAATTTCAAACTTCAATTACTAGATCTAAACATCTATCCATTTCTTAATAAATGATTAACATTTTTAAATAGCCTAAGTGTCCAAATAATATTCACAAATAATTCACAATAAAACATGATTTTTAAATCTCATTTACATTAATTTATAGGCCAAATGGAAGGAATTTAGTGTTCAATTGCTGTAAATTAAAGTCCATTTAAATCAGCTTTCTAGTGGGTCCCTGTGAACGCGCTGGTTTAGAACGTTCACATTGCAGTAGATTTGTGCCCTCAAATGCCCAGAAAAATACTGCGGGATATAATGGGCCCAAAATTAGCTTTCTCGCAACATTAAACTTTGTATAAAGGGATCTTAAGAAGCCCTTTTTAATGTAAAAATAAACAGCCTACATCCTGTTGTCCCATGTATGAGATCCGGCCGATTGCCGGCGATCGGGGGTTTAGAGGTTAATTTTTAAACTACTATAACAATTAGCTAAAGCTCTTAAAACTAATAATAGCTCAAGCAACGGAATCTGCCAGCGAATTTTCGTTAATAATTAACTAGGCTGAACATCCTCGATTTGAACAGCCTAGAGAAAATCGTGTTTTAAACACGCCCCCCTCTAAACGGCGCCAAAATCGCGCACACGGGCTGGGACAGATTTTCAGCGACGCTTCAGGTACGCTTTGCAACATACCTACAATGTGTCCCAGCTACACAAGTCCCAACCACCTGCGTTTGGACCACATCCCTCCAAACCTGCCCTATCCATGTACCTGTCTAACTGTTTCTTAAGTGTTGGGATAGTCCCTGCCTCAACTACCTCCTCTGGCAGATTGTCCCATACCCCAAATACCCTTTTGTATGAAAATGTTACCCCTCAGATTCCTATTAAATCTTTTCCCCTTCACCGTAAACCTATGTCCTCTGCTCCTCGATTCACCTACTCTGGGCAAGAGACTCTGCGCATCTGCCCGATCTATTCCTCTCATGATTTTATACAGCTCTGTAAGATCACTGCTCATCCTCCTGCGCTCTGAGGAATAGAGTCCCCCCCAGACTGCTCAACCTCTCCCGAAAGCTCAGACCTTCTAATCCTGGCAACATCCTTGTGTCCTTCGCCTCTTCTCCTCTCATCCTGCAAATGTTTTCCATCCCGTCCTTTGTCCCACCTGAGAGATTGTTGCGCGCCGACACTGTTGCCAGGCAGCCAGCTCTTTGCCCCTTCACCATCACCTCTTCCTCCATCCTCCTTCATCTACTCTCCTTATCCCAAAGATAGATGCAAAATGCTGGGGTAACTCAGCGGGTCAGGCAGCGTCTCCGAAGGTCATGGATAGGCGCTGTTTCGGGCCGGGACCCTTCTTCGGACTGGAAGGGTCCCGACTTGAAACATCGCCTTTCCTTTCCCTCTGCAGATGCTGCCTGGCCCATTGAGTTACTCCAGCATTTTCTATAAGCAGAAAAAAAATGTTAAAAAACGCACAGATGCAGGAAATCAGAAGTAAAAACAGAAGATGACAAAAAGCTTGGCAAACATTTCTGAAAAGGCAAAATCTCAAAAGGCAACATTTCAGGTCTGAGACCGTCACTATGAACTCGGGAAGGTGAGTTCTTTTGAAAGGTCTCAGCCTTGCAGTGTGAGCTGTTCCTCGTGTCACAGATGCTGCCTGACCTGCTGATTATTTCCAAGGTTTTGTGGTTTTACTACTTTTTCCTGGTTGTTTAGGGTCGCTCCAAGTGCAAATCCATCCCTCTCTGCATCAGCCCTCATGTTCTAGGATTCGCTGTTGTTGGCAGAAATTGCTTCTGTTTATTTCATTAGTTTTAAATAAGGCCGCTGTTTGATTTCAGATTTCGGAGGGTCGTACGATGGGCTTGTTCACAGCTTGCGTCTGCCAACTGCAGGAGCTAAGTCAGGACTCTGTTTCCAGGCAGAATCTGATCATTAGTCAGATCAGCATAGGTACTGTTTGTCCAGTGGGGAACATAGATAGAAACATAGAAATTAGGTGCAGGAGTAGGCCATTCGGCCCTTCGAGCCTGCACCGCCATTCAATATGATCATGGCTGATCATCCAACTCAGTATCCCGTACCTGCCTTCTCTCCATACCCTCTGATCCCTTTAGCCACAAGGGCCACATCTAACTCCCTCTTAAATATAGCCAATGAACTGGCCTCAACTACCCTCTGTGGCAGAGAGTTCCAGTGATTCACCCCTCTCTGTGTGAAAAAAGTTTTTCTCATCTCGGTTTTAAAGGATTTCCCCCTTATCCTTAAGCTGTGACCCCTTGTCCTGGACTTCCACAACATCGGGAACAATCTTCCTGCATCTAGCCTGTCCAACCCCTTAATAATTTTGTAAGTTTCTATAAGATCCCCTCTCAATCTCCTAAATTATAGAGAGTATAAACCAAGTCTATCCAGTCTTTCTTCATAAGACAGTCCTGACATCCCAGGAATCAGTCTGGTGAACCTTCTCTGTACTCCCTCTATGGCAATAATGTCCTTCCTCAGATTTGGAGACCAAAACTGTACGCAATACTCCAGGTGTGGTCTCACCAAGACCCTGTACAACTGCAGTAGAACCTCCCTGCTCCTATACTCAATTCCCTTTGCTATGAAAGCCAACATACCATTCGCTTTCTTCACTGCCTGCTGCACCTGCATGCCTACTTTCAATGACTGGTGTACCATGACACCCAGGTCTCGCTGCATCTTCCCTTTTCCTAATCAGCCACCATTTAGATAATAGTCTGCTTTCCTGTTTTTGCCACCAAAATGGATAACCTCACATTTATCCACATTATACTGCATCTGCCAAACATTTGCCCACTCACCCAGCCTATCCAAGTCACCTTGCAGTCTCCTAGCATCCTCCTCACAGCTAACACTGCCCCCCAGCTTAGTGTCATCCGCAATATTGCCTTCAATTCCCTCATCCAGATCATTAATATATATTGCAAATAGCTGGGGTCCCAGCACTGAGCCTTGCGGTACCCCACTAGTCACTACCCGCCATTGTGAAAAGGACCCGTTTACTCCTACTCTTTGCTTCCTGTTTGCCAGCCAGTTCTCTATCCACATCAATACTGAACCCCCAATACCGTGTGCTTTAAGTTTGTATACTAATCTCTTATGTGGGACCTTGTCGAAAGCCTTCTGGAAGTCCAGATACACCACATCCACTGGTTCTTCCCTATCCACGCTACTAGTTATATCCTCGAAAAATTCTATAAGATTCGTCAGACATGATTTACCTTTCGTAAATCCATGCTGACTTTGTCCAATGATTTCACCACTTTCCAAATGTGCTGCTATCCCATCTTTAATAACTGACTAGCAGTTTCCCCACTACCGATGTTAGACTAACTGGTCTGTAATTCCCCGTTTTCTCTCGCCCTCCCTTCTTAAAAAGCGGGGTTACGTTTGCTACCCGCCAATCCTCAGGAACTACTCCAGAATCTAAAGAGTTTTGAAAGATTATTACTAATGCATCCACTATTTCTGGAGCTAATTCCTTAAGTACTCTGGGATGCAGCCTATCTGGCCCTGGGGATTTATCGGCCTTTAATCCATTCAATTTACCCAACACCACTTCCCGACTAACCTGGATTTCACTCAATTCCTCCAACTCCTTTGACCCGCGGTCCCCTGCTATTTCCGGCAGATTATTTATGTCTTCCTTAGTGAAGACGGAACCAAAGTAGTTATTCAATTGGTCCACCATATCCTTGTTCCCCATGATCAATTCACCTGTTTCTGACTGCAAGGGACCTACATTTGTTTTAACTAATCTCTTTCTTTTCACATATCTATAAAACCTTTTCCAGTCAGTTTTTATGTTCCCTGCCAGTTTTCTTTCATAATCTATTTTTCCTTTCCTAATTAAGCCCTTTGTCCTCCTCTGCTGGTCTCTGAATTTCTCCCAGTCCTCTGGTATGCTGCTTTTTCTGGCTAATTTGTACGCATCATCCTTCGCTTTGATACTATCCCTGATTTCCCTTGTTATCCACGGATGCACTACCTTCCCTGATTTATTCTTTTGCCAAACTGGGATGAACAATTTTTGTAGTTCATCCATGCAGTCTTTAAATGTCTTCCATTGCATATCCACCGTCAACCCTTTTAGAATTAATTGCCAGTCAATCTTGGCCAATTCACGTCTCATACCCTCAAAGTTACCTTTCTTTAAGTTCAGAACCATTGTTTCTGAATTAACAATGTCACTCTCCATCCTAATGAAGAACTCAACCATATTATGGTCACTCTTGCCCTAGGGGGCACGTACAACAAGACTGCTAACTAACCCTTCCTCATTACTCAATACCCAGTCTAAAATAGCCTGCTCTCTCGTTGGTTCCTCTACATGTTGATTTAGATAACTATCCCGCATACATTCCAAGAAATCCTCTTCCTCAGCACCCCTGCCAATTTGATTCACCCAATCTATATGTAGATTGAAGTCACCCATTATAACTGTTTTGCCTTTGTCGCACGCATTTCTAATTTCCTGTTTGATACCATCTCCAACTTCACTACTACTGTTAGGTGGCCTGTACACAACACCCACCAGCATTTTCTGCCTCTTAGTGTTTTGCAGCTCTACCCATACCGATTCCACATCCTCCAAACTAATGTCCTTCCTTTCCATTGCGTTAATCTCCTCTCTAACCAGCAACGCTACCCCACCTCCTTTTCCTTTCTCTCTATCCCTCCTGAATATTGAATATCCCTGGATGTTCAGCTCCCAGCCTTGGTCACCCTGGAGCCATGTCTCCGTGATCCCAACTATATCATAATCATTAATGGCTATCTGCACGTTCAACTCATCCACCTTATTACGAATACTCCTTGCATTGAGACACAAACTCACTAATTTGCGATCACCAGCAGTGGAATCTCCCCCGGAATGAAATAACTGTTAATCTGTTGCAGTAATGTCAGATGAAGATTCTTGCAGCCTAAAATCAAGAAAGCAAGAATACTCAGTAGGTCAGGCAGCAGTTGTAGGGGGAGAAATAGAGCTAAGATTTTAAGTCTTCTGACCCTTGTCAGAACAGGAAAAGATGAATTCCAATAAAGGATAATGTGCCTGAAACATTAGTAGAGACAAAGAACTGCAGATGCTGGTTAATACACAAAGGGCACAAAGTGCTGGAGTAACTCAACGGGTCAGGCAGCATCTCTGGAGAACATGGATGGGTGATGTTTCAGGTCAGGACCCATCTTCAGACTGATTGTGGGGGGGGGGGGGGGGGGGGGGGGGGGGGTGGGGGGGGGGGGGAGAAGTAAGCTGAATAAGTGGTGCTAGGCTTTGTCCTGCCTCTTCCCCTTTCCAGCTTTCTTCTTCCCTCTACAATCACTGAAGAAAGGCCTCGACCTAAAACGTCACCTATCCATGTTCTCCAGAGATGCTGCCTGCCCCGCAGAGTTACTCCAGCACTTTGTACTCTTTTGTGTCTCTGAAACATGATCTGTTTCTCTTTCCACAGATGTTGCCAGGGCAGCAGAGAGTTTCCAACATTATCTCTTTTTATATCTGGTATCACAGTCTGGCCCAGTAGACTCGTAGAGCTGCACAACACAGAAACGGGCCATTCGGCCCATCTTACTATGTTTGCATACTGGGCTATTCCCATTTGCCTGCGTCTGGCCCATTGCCCTCTAAACCCTTCCAATCAGATAGTAAAAGTGGGATAACATAGAATCAGCGTGAATGGGTGATCAATGGTCGGCATGGACCCGGTGGGCCGAAGGGCCATAGGAAGTGGCAAAAGTGGATACAATTACGACTTTGGAAAGACTTTGGAAAGACATTTAGGGTGACGCAGTGTCACAACCGGTAGGGCCGCTGCCTCGCGGCATCAGAATCCCAGGTTCAATCCTGACCTCGGGTGCTGCCAGCGTGGAGTTTGCACGTTCTGCTGTATGGTCAACATTGCTGCCTTTTGACTGAAATATATAAAACCAATAACTCATTCTGGAGGAAGGGTTCCGACCCAAAATGTTGCCCATCCTTTTAGTCCAGTGATGCTGCCCGACCCACTGAGTTACTCCAGCACTTTGTGTCCATCTTTGGTGTGAACCAGCATCATTCCTACGCGTTCATTAATAACAACCCTGTTCTCTTGGGCAGAATTAAAGGATTCCAAGGCCTAATATTGAAGAGGCAGCCTGCTATCTCTGGTGCTTTTGTCAATATCTACCCTTCAGTCAAAGTTAAAGTTTTTAAAACCGATTATCTGATCACCATCACGTTCCTGTCTGCGAGTCCTTGATGTACAAAAAGTGACAGTCACATCCAGTTTAAAAAAAATCACTTCATTGATTTAAAAATGCGTTAGAATGTGTTGGTGTCGGGGAATGGCAGAGTAGAATTGCAAGTCTCTTGTTTTCTTTCAATAGTCAAAATCTATATCCCAAGTTATTTTACAATCGCTCTCTGTTTGCCTGGCGATGTTGACTGTGATTTTGGGCTTGTAAGCTTCAGAGGAACCTAATTAGTTTCATCTGTTTTTCCCTTTGTAATGTTTCCGTGATTAAACTGAACTCATTTCAAGTCAAGTCAAGAGTCAAGAGAGTTTATTGTCATGTGTCCCAGATAGGACAAAGAAATTCTTGCATTTCCACTCGTACAACACTTTCGACTCTTTAAAAAAAAAAATGTATTTATCCATGGCAACGATCGGTAGGTTTCCTGGATTTTCTCGCCTGTCATCGCATCTTCAGTGCGACTACTTGTGATGCGGGCGAATGAAGCTGTGGAGCCGTCCCATGCTTCACCAACAGCTCTGTAAATATGCATGTTCCTTACCTCCTCCTCTGCTCGGTTTCCTGGTGACTGTCACTGCCGTCTCCCCTGCCAGTGGGAAGTAGATGTGAAGTGAGGTGTTGCAGCGGAAATCAAGCGCTGCAAGTTCACGATTTTAAAAACGACAGAAAATGCTGGAAATACTCAGCGGGTCAGGCCACAGCTGTGGGAAGGCAGACAGAGTTAACATTCCAGGCCTGTGAACCTTCATCTTCTGCAGATGCAGGAAGACAGAATCAAGTAATGTTGTGTAAATATTCAATGGGTCAGACAGCATTTTTTTTTTTGGAGAGACCAAATCTGGAGTATGGTGTACAATTTTGGTCGCCCAATTATAGGAAGGATGTCAACAAAATAGAGAGAGTACAGAGGAGATTTACTAGAATGTTGCCTGGGTTTCAACAACTAAGTTACAGAGAAAGGTTGAATAAGTTAGGTCTTTATTCTCTGGAGTGCAGAAGGTTAAGGGGGGACTTGATAGAGGTCTTTAAAATGATGAGAGGGATAGACAGAGTTGATGTGATCAAGCTTTTCCCTTTGAGAATAGGGAAGATTCAAACAAGAGGACATGACTTCAGAATTAAGGGACAGAAGTTTAGGGGTAACATGAGGGGGAACTCCTTTACTCAGAGAGTGGTAGCGGTGTGGAATGAGCTTCCAGTGGAAGTGGTGGAGGCAGGTTCGTTGGTATCATTTAAAAATAAATTGGATAGGCATATGGATGAGAAGGGAATGGAGGGTTATGGTATGAGTGCAGGCAGGTGGGACTAAGGGAAAATAATTGTTCGGCACGGACTTGTAGGGCCGAGATGGCCTGTTTCCGTGCTGTAATTGTTATATGGTTATATGGTTATATGGTTAACATGGAAACAGGACCTTTGGCCCACCGGGTCCATGCCGACCATTGATCACCCATTCATGCTGATTCTATGTTATCCCACTTTTACTATGGTTCCCCACACACCAGGGACAATTTACAGTGCGCAACTTATACAAACACTGCCCTCCCCCCTCGCCTCCTTGCCTCCCTTCCTCCATTAAAATCGATTGGCCAATTCCACAGTTCGCAACAAGACCTAACTAACAATTGGCCTGTCAGGGAACCACCCTGCCTGATGTAATCTGTAGGCTGCCCTGATTTGTCCTGGTCTTTCCTTGCTTCCAATTCACCCCCCCCCCCCCCTCCCCACAATCAGTCTGAAGAAGCGTCCCGTCCTGAAACGTCACCTATCCATTGTATCCAGAGATGCTTCCTGACCCGCTGAGTTACTCCAGAACATTGTGCCGAACTTTGGCGTAAACCAACATCTGCAGTTCCTTTTTGTTACATAGAACTAGTGTGAACAGGTGATCGATGATCGGCATGGACTTGTTGGGCCGAAGGGCCTGTTTCGGTGCTCTATCTCTGAAAGTGAAACTAAAACTAAGTTTTTATAAAAATTGGTACGGCGATAAATAGGGCAATATCCCGACACAGATTGTCTGATTTGGTCAGAAGTGCAAATCTAAGCATGTTGAAATTGAAATCTAGTCTGCAATAGCCCTAGTCTGGTTTCTATTAGAGCTGCAGCAAGCAGATTAATGCCAATCACTTCTCAAGAAGATTGTGCCTCAGCTTTTACATTACGTGGCTAGAGTGAGTTGATTAATTTAACCATAATTGACGTGTGCCTTGTGAAGCTGAGCTAAGACTCTCAAAAGTCAGAATAATCTATCCCTGACCTGCCTTGGGATAGAAATTCTTCTGCACAGTCACGCACGGCTTCCAATGGTATATTGGATCGGTTTAGTTTAGTTTATCATTGTCATGTGTACCGAGGTACAGTGAAGCTTTTTGTCGCATGCTATCCACATGATTACAATCATGCCGTCCACACAGCTCCGATACAGGATAAAAGGTATAACGTTTAGTGCAAGATAAAGTCCGATTAAAGATACTTCGTAGGTCTCATATTCCGCTTGGGGAATCTGCATCCTGGGGGCATGAACATTGAATTCTCCCAATTTTGTTAGCCCTTGCTGTCTCCTCCCCTTCCTATCTCTCCCTCAGCCCTCGGGCTCCTCCTGCTCCTTTTTCCTTTCTTCTCCCCAACCCCCACCCCCATCAGTCTGAAGAAGGGTTTCGTCTCCCGAAACGTTGCCTATTTCTTTCGCTCCATAGATGCTGCTGCACCCGCTGAGTTTCCCCAGCATCTGCAGTTCCTTCTTAAACTACATGATGATGATGATGATATGTTATTGTCACATGTACCTAAGTACAGCAAAATTATTTGTTTTGCATACAACCCTGTAAAATCACATAGCAGACGTCACCTAGGCAGTACACAAGGAGTCGCCACGTTTCTGGAGCTGACAAAGTTACAAAAAGTTAATCGAACTGTATTACCTTCTTCTCACAGCGGTGATTCAGGTCTGCCGCTGTAATAGGTGGTAATGAGTTGGATGGGAGGTCAAGACCGCTCCCTAGCTGGTGAGTACATGGACCTTTCAGGTTTAGTTTGGGATTTAGGTACAAATGACAATTTGACTGAGAGTCCAAAATCTTCTGGGAGAGAACATTCTAAAGATTCATCATCTTCCGTGTGAAGAAATGCCTCATCCATTTTGTAATAGCTTATCCCTAACTCAGCGACCGTGTGTCCATGCTCTTAATTCCTTAATCCTCCCTGCTCTCTATGGTCCAAAATTAGTTGCAACTGATACAAGTGGTGGTGCAGTTTAATTTTTACTTTTGATTGAAATATACAGTGTGGAACCAGGTCCTTCTGCTCACTGAGTCCACGCTGACCATTCATCACCCGTTCACACTAGTTCCATGTTATCCCACTTCCTCACCTATTCTCTACACGACAGTGGCAGTTGACAGAGGACAGTTCAAACCTACAAACCTGCACGACTTTGGGATGTGGGAGGAAGCCAGGGCACCTGGGGGAAACCCACGTGGTCACAGGGAGAACATGGAAATTCCAAGAGACAAGAGCGTCATATGTCCCAAAGCGGAACAATGAAATTCTTAATTGCAGCAGGAGAATCATAGACCTCTGTAAACACACATAACAACCCGCCTACAGTTTTCAGGCCCCTATATCTTATAGAAACATATAAAATCCTTAAAGGATTGGACTGGCTCGATGCTGGAAAAATATTCCTGATGTTGGGGAGTCCAGTACCAGGGTTCATAGTTTAAGAATAAGGGGTTAGCCATTTAGGACTGATATGAGGAAAAACCTTTTCACCCAGAGAGTTGTTAATCTGTGGAATTCTCTGCCACAGAAGGCAGTAGAGGCCAGTTTACTGGATGTTTTCAAGAGAAAGTTAGATTTAGCTCTTAGGGCTAACGGGATCAAGGGCTAAGGGGGAAAAAGCAGAAACAGAGTACTGATTTTGGATGATCACCTATGATCATATTGAGTGGCGATGCTGGCTCGAAGGACCGAATGGCCTACTCCTACATCTCTTTTCTATGTTTCTATCTTCTTCCCGATGGCAGGAGTGAAATGGGTGAAAATCCACACAGACAGCACCGAGGTGAGGATCGAACGCAGGTCTCTAACGCTGTGAGGCAGTGGCTCTGCCCTAACCACCGTGCTGCCCTAAACCTAAATATTTATTTCCGTTAATTTGATGCTGTAGCAACGTAAACACAGAAGTATGATTCAGATGCACAGAAATGCGTAGGAGTGATTTCTGATGAGCCGCCACCTGGGAGAATGAAATAATGGCAGGTAATGAAAAGCCAAACAGAAGCGTGAGAGACTGTATAGCAACACAAGGTCAGGCAAAAGCACTGGGTGAAAGCATGTTCCGTTCGGTGTCTGTGAGTCCTGAAAAGGCTCCGTCAAAAATGTAAAGCCAGTGGCATTGGAGAATAAGCCATGTCTACATTTGGGAAGAGTTGGCTAGCCGAGGACAAAGGACATCTTAGACGGTCTGGCAATTTCTGACTTTCTGTTGTACACTTTCACAAAAACTTTTTGTTCCTGTTCTCATACATTGGCCTCGCAAGGATAAAAATAGAAATAAAAGTAAATTGCAAGCCAACACTAGCCACCTTTTACATAACGCCAATGCAATTATTGTTTTGTGTTCACCTGATCTCAAGGGTTTTGCTTCACAATGGCGTGGAATTTCTGACAAGTTTCAGGGATTTTTCAACGGTGAGGATGCATTGTTAGATCTTCATAAAACTAGAAAAAACATCTCACTTTTATTGGAAGTCTGGAAAAATAAAGTGACAGATTTCTGCCTCGTTGCTTTCTGTTTATTTGTACATCTAATTCAGGAATCTAATAGAAAGTCTGAATCGTGCGTTGAGAAGTGAATTGCTGTGTGGACCTAGGAACAGGGCAAAAGATAAAACCTAGAATAAGAGAGAGTTGGTCTGTGGGCTAGCCAGGTGCGTTAGGAAACAGATATGAATGCAACATTTTGGGTAAGCTCTAGATATTTATTTGGTTTGGAATAATCACCATAGACCATCATCTATAGACCATCATGTAAGCCAACTGGGTAGACACAAAATGCTGGAGTAATTCAGCAGGACAGGCAGCATCTCTGGAGAGAAGGAATGTGTGAAGTTTCAGCTTTCATTGACTCCATCCACACTTCGCATTGCCTCGGCAAGGCCACCAGCATAATCGAGGACCAGTCTCACCCCGGTTACTCCCACTTCTCCCCTCTTTCATCAAACAAGAGGTACAGAAGGTGAAAACGCAAACCTCCAGATTCAGGGACCATTTCTTCCCAGCTGTTATCAGGAACTGAACTGCCCTCTCACTAGCTAGGATGCAGAACCTGACCTCCTATCTACCTCATTGGAGACCTTTGAACCATCTTTAATCAGACTTTATCATGCACCAAATGTTGTACCCTTTATCCTGTTTCTGTACATTGTGGACGGCTTGATTGTAATCCTGTATAGTCCTTTCTTTGACAAGATAGCACTCAACAAAAAGCTTTTCTCTGTACCTCGGTACACACATCAATGGTAAACTAAACTAAACTAAGGTTCAGTATAATT